>NC_047677.1:52008088-52308088 GCF_011762505.2 Arvicanthis niloticus | reverse complement strand
ATGAGTCCTGTGGGACTTGGAATATTTCAATATACATGACAAGCTTTTAGTAATCCAAACGTACATTAATTTGAGAAATAAATTAAACACTTTGAATAATACATACAAGAAGTCCATCTTCTACTTTGTCTATTTCATGATACTTCCTTTGAAGGAATTCACTGATATCTTTGCAATCCCCTTTTCACTGCACATGTGTTTAGTGTTCTATACTACTTTCCTCTAGAACACAATCCACTGGTATTTTTACCATATCATTACCCCTCATTGCTGATTCTAGAAGAAGCATGATCTGTCTTCTTGTTGAGCATAGATGGTAGAAACCTTCAGAGAAGCAGTAGACAGTGAAACAATAGCTGGTTTGGAGTGCTGCCTAAGCAGAAACTCTTTTGACATGTTCACAGATCCTGTAGTAGTGTTTATGCCCTGAGTTACTTTCTACAAGCTTCTGTAGGAATTCTCATTTCCCCAGAATACATTAGATTGTACACACTTCCCTTTGCTACTTCAGTCTGAGTCTTAGTGTCCTCTCTCTTTCTCTCCTTTACTGCCTCCCTCCATCCCTCCCTTTAATCCTTCTACCCTTCCCTCTGTGTATGTTGCATATGTGTTCATACATGTGTGCAGGTATGAGCCTGAGCATGTAAACATGCTTGTGAATATCAGTAGTGGGCATTGGTGTCTTTCTCTTTTTTCCTTGATACAGGGTCTTTCTTATGAACCTGGTCTTCATCACCACACAACACCCTGCCATACACACTTGCACACACAAAGGCTTTAAGGCCAGCAATCTCCCCCCAACTCCCAATCCTCCTATTGGCAACTGACCCCTGGCACTGAAACTTCAAGCCTATGAAACCACATCCAATTTTTATATGGACAATGCAGATTCAACACAGGCCCTTATGTTTTCACAGCAAATACCCTTCCTCAACAAGCCATGTTCCCAGGACCAAATTAAAGTTTATTATGAAAAGAAGTGTACAATTGAGTAAAGATGATCTCTTAAAAATACTAAAATTTGAGAAACAAGACAAACATTAATTTATTGCAAAGGCTAAATAGAAAAGGCCATATATCCATACATTATAATTAGTACATTTGGACTGTGAGTTGTAATCCAGCCTACAATTAATTGTTATATGTTATTTCACTAATTTATTTTCACTCTATATGTGTGGACATGTATATGTTCTTATGAATGAAATTATGAGGCATAGTCTACTTCTTGCTATAAAGAATAGTAAAGAATTTGAAAATACTGGACAGTTTTAAAATAAGTTATGAAATCAGATAATAATTCATTTTGTAAATATACCATATTGTCTTTATTCATTCTGGGGTTGAGAAACATGTAGTTTGTTTCCAGTTTCTGGATATTATGAATAAAGCCTTTGCAAACAGAGGTGAGCAAGTGCCTTTGTGATAAGATGAAGTATCTTTTGGTATATATGCCTAAGACTGGTATAGATAGATCTTGAAGTATACCAATTCCCAATTTTGTAACTACCACACTGACTTCCATAGTCATGTAAAACTTTGCATTCCCATCAGCAATGGAGAAGTGCTCCTTTTGTTCTACATACTCATAATTATGAGGTGTCATTTGTTTGTCACATGCCTTTTAGAAGCTCTTCAGTTTCATGAGGTCCCATTTATTAATTGTTAATTTTAGTGCCTGAGCTATTGGTGTTCTCTCCAGAAATTTTTGTCTTGCGCCAATGCATTTAGGGTAATTCCCTAATTTCTCTATTCTTGAGTTCAGTGTGTCACGTTTTATGTTGAGGTCTTTCATCCACTTGAACGTGAGTTTTATGTAGGGTGCTCAATATGAATCTATTTGCATTGTTCTCCATGCTGATGATCAGTTAGAACAGCACTATTTGTTGAAGGTGCTTTCTTTTTCCATTGTGTATTTCTGGCTTCTTTATAAAATATCAGGCATCTATAGGTGTGTGGATTTGTGTTTGGTCTTCAATTTAATATTACTGATGAACATGTCTTTTTATGACAACATGGTGCAGTTTTTATTATTATAGCTCAGTAGTACAGCTTGATATCAGATAGTGATACCTCTGGAAGTTCTTTTATTGTTCAGGATTATTTTTTGCTATCTTGAGCTATATTGTTTTTCCATTTGAAATTGAGTATTGTCCTTTTAAGGTCTTGAAAGAATTGTGTAGAAGTTTTGTAGTGACAAATTTGGAATTTTGGTATCATTAAAATCACACAGAGAAATATTATAAGGATAGTTTTCTTTTTTCTTTCTTTTTTTTTTTTGTCAATCCCAGTCATAGGGATTTGGGGGTACTTCAGACTGACTACAACATCAGATTGTGATTTGCCTTGTACTCTAGCCAAGACAAGGTTTTGCCAGTTGCAGATTGTTTCTGCAATTGTGTGAGGTTTGGAATTCTCAGAAATTTTCTGAGGTTATATAAATGTTAGGTCCCCAAAAGGTAGGAGTGTGTTATTGTTGGTCATTTGGGGAGCTTGATTTTGGTTTGCTAGTTAGTACCTATGGTCAAAGAAGAAACAAATGAAGAGAAGTTAGATTCAGGTATTTTCCTAATAATTCTCTCTCATATATCTTAGTTTCTCTCCTCTCTAGTGTTAGGGGTAAAACCATGGGGGATAAAAGGTAGCAATAAGAACTAACAAAATAGCAAGACTAGCTACAAGTGATACATGAAAGTTAAGGATAAAAGTGGGAAATTTGATTTCAAATCCCATAGGGAAAAAGGCAGGGATTGAAAAAATGGATTTTTTTTTTTTTTAAGATGCCAGTAGAAAATGTATTGTGGCTATGACCACTGGGATACTCCTAGTTTTGCTCAAAGAGGGGATTTTCTGTTTTTTCTTTCTTTTTCCCCTTATATTTTGTTTTGAAAAATGTTGAAAGAATGTCTGAGCAGTTGGAAAAATTGCAGGTGGAAATGGAGGTGCTTAAGAAACAAACAATCAAAATATATGAAATGGGAAAACAAAAGTGGCCACTCTACTCTCTTCTGGAGAGTTTACAGGTGAAGATTGAAGCACTTGGGAGGCAAGAAGCACTGGAAAAGATAGAACAAAACATCTCAGCACCAGAAACTGAGCAAGAGAATGAGAGTTTCCTACAGGAGAAACAAAACTGGTCAGGAGGAAGGTGGAAAAATTGGGAGGATGATGTGATAAACAGTCTGTTTCAAGAAAGGGAGTTAATTTTGAACTAGTGCCACCAGAATTAGATGAGGGGAGGCTTGGGGTTGTGATATCATCATCAGCTTTTCCAGTAGTCATACAGCATATGTCTGCTAATGGTGTGGGACAAAGTTATGACAAGATAAGGGAGTGTCCTATAGAAATGATAGATCTAAGGCAGTTTAGAGAGGTCATGATCTCATGTGGGCTGCACTAGGCTTAACAGAAATAAATTCTAAATAACTGGGCTACTCAAAATAGAATTATTCCCCAAGCCTGGAAGTGATGAATAATATTGGCTAGTCCCCAGTTGCAGTGGGTAATATGGTGGAGGGAACAATTTACAAATATTGAACAGTAAAGTAGATTGAAGGGAATGAATAAAAAGACCAGTTGCTAGGTGAATGGTGGTACTCTGATATATAAGAACAGATTCAATTTGATGATGCTACTATAGAATAATATCACTTAGTGTCTTTAAGAGCTTGGGGCAAAGTTGAGGAACCCAGGAAAATAGTCCATCTCATTTACAAAGATTGTATACGGCTCTAGGGAAGCCTTTACTGAAATTTTACAAGGATTAGCCTCAGTTGTGAACAAAGCCAGATCAGATCTTCACACAAAGCAAGTATAGATAGAGACCTTGGTGTTTGAAAATGTAAATACTGAATGTAAAAAGTTATTAGGTCGTTAAAGCTGCAGGTGGCATCAATGGATGAATGAATAAGGGATAAGACCAATATTGGTTCTAACATGTACCCTGTTAATATAATAGGTTAAGCTTTGTGGGTTTGCCTGCTCTTGGAGTCTGGTAACTGATATATTCCATGAAGGCAGTGGTAGAAGAGATGTTGAACAGGAGGTTCAGAAGCCCTATAATATAATTCACATACAGTGAATGACCACACCAAGACAGCTTGTCAATAGGCAGATCAATTTTACTTAGGGTAACTAAAAGCTTATAAAATTCTAGAGGGACTGAAGACAGGGACATCCAGGATGGGCAAAGGTCATTGGTTTGGGGTTTAGGATTTGGGGCATACCTCATTAACACTGGGAAGCTAATTTCTGGAATCTCAGCCTGAATAGGTTTTTATAGGAGGAAGAAAATCCTATAAACTAGTAGAGGCTATATGACATTCCTCAGATATAAGCAAGTGTGGGGGCTTAGAATACCACAAAGTCAGTGAAGGAGAAACTCTGTTAATGAAGGGAGTTCTTCGTTATGTGAAGAGCCCTAGAAAGCTATCCAGGCAATGACAGGCTTAATTAGCAGAGTTTTCCCTCAAAGCTAAAGTTAAAGGTATCTGATATCAAAATGTCCAGTGCTTTAATTGCAGGAAATATGGTTACTTGCAAAGGGACTGTGACTAAGCCACCAAAGGTCTCAGATCTCAAAATGCCTTGTGCTTTAATTGTGGGAAATGTGATTATTGGTAACAAAATTGTGAATAAGGTATTTATAAGGGCAATGATTTTTCTAAATAAAAACCAGAAATAAGGCCTAGATTTCTAGGGTTGTGCAGGTGATGTGGCAGGGTTGCCACTGGGCCAATGAGTATAGGTCCAAAAGAAATATTTGAGGTAAACTCTTCCTGTCAGGAAATGGCCTTTGGGGCCTGGCTCAAGGTCATGCAGCAAAAAGTATGAGCTATTACATCCAAGGAATAACATCCATACCAAAAAGCCTCCACTTGACATTAAAGATTTAATGCACACTACTACAAGCAGCATAGCTCTTGACTTGGCCACAAGTAAATACCTTATTCAATTGATGAAAATTCAATGTTATAAAATAGCTCTGATAGCTTGTGATCCTTTGCTCACAGGTATAATAAGGATGATTTTGAAGGAGTAGATTGACTTTGCAAGGATGCATTATACACCTAGGAATTACAGGTGAAGATTTCATGATTTATTTATTTTTTTATTTGTATGAGTACACTGCAGGTATCTTCAGACACATACTAGAAGAGTGCATTACATCACATTACAGATGGTTATCAGCTACCATGTGGTTGTTGGGAATTGAACTCAGGACCTCTGGCAGAACAGTCAGTGCTCACTGAGCCATCTCTCCAGCCAGGTGAAGATTTCAAAGAGGAAATTAAAATATAGCCTATGTATAAAGAGAGCTTCAATTTAATGCAAATGATATGTTTTCTCAGTTGTTACTGTTTCCTTACATCAAGGGTAAAACAACTCATGAAGAAAGAATAAGGGGCTTGGAAATACTGGAAACTCTGTGTTCTGACAAACTATTGTTAGTGATCAGAGGCCAAAATTAAAATTGTAAGTAAATGGTATTGAAATAAAACATTTGGTCAAAATGGGAGCTGATGTACCTATCATATCACAAAAAGGATGAAATTCAGAATGGCTTATCTAAAAGGTTTGTATGCAGATTCTAGGTATTAAAAATTATCTTAGATAAAACAAATCATGAGATGAAAGGTCAAACAGGTATGTTAATACCTTTTTTGACTGACATATCCATAAATTTATGAGGAAGTGTTCTTTTAAGACAGTCCATTACTCAATATTCCTGCAATCTCATAAACAAACCCATGTTGAAATGAATGATGAAATGATATATGCTTATTAGTGAAGGTATTGATATATGTCATCAAAAACAATCCCAGGCTGTTCATATTGTCCAAACACAAGATATAAAGGACATTGGGTTTCTAAATTTCATGAGGAGGAGCACTGGTTAAATACCAATGGTTCTCCCCTTAAAGTGGTTTACTGACAAGCCTGTGTAGATAGGTCAATGGTTCATAACTAAAAAATTACAAGTACTTGAGCAGCTCATACAAGACTAGTTGGAGAATCAATATACACAAGAGCCTAGCAGCCCATGCAATTCATATATATATATATATATATATATATATATATATATATATACACACACACACATACATATAAAGAAAATAAAGAATGTCAGCAGATTTAAAAGCAGTGTTAGAAAGGGCAATTCTCAAATTTATTTGGAATAACAAAAAATCCAGGATAGCAGAAACTATTCTCAACAATAAAAGAACTTCTGGGAGAATCACCATCTCTGACCTCAAGCTGTATTACAGAGCAATAATGATAAAAATTGCATGGTATTGGTACAGAGATAGGGAGGTAGATCAATGGAATAAAACTGAAAATCCAGAAATGAATCTGCATACCTATAGTCACTTGATCTTTGACAAAGGAGCTAAAACTGTCCAGTGGAAAAAAGACACCATTTGCAACAAATGATGCTGGATCAACTGCGGGTCAGCATGTAGTAGAATGCAAATTGACCCATTTATATCTCCTCTTACAAAGCTAAAGTCCCAGTGGATCAAGGACCTCCACATAAAATCAGATACACTGAAATTAGTAGAGGAGAAAGGGAGGAAATGCCTGAAACACATGGGTACAGGGCTTATGCTCTGAGATCATGAATCGACAAATGGGACCTCATAAAATTACAAAGCTTCTGTAAGGCAAAGGACACTGTCAATAGGACAAAACTGCAACCAAGAGATTGGGAAAAGATCTTTACCAATCCCACATCTGATAGAGGGCTAATATCCAATATATACAAAGAACTCAAGAAATCAGTCTTCAGAGAATCAAATAACCCTATTAAAACTGGGGTACAGATCTAAACAACAAATTTTCAACTGAGGAATACTGAATGGCCAAGAAGCACTTAAAGAAATACTCAATATCCTTAGTCATCAGTGAAATGCAAATCAAAACGACTCTGAGATTCCACCTCACACCAGTCAGAATGGCTAAGATCAAAAACTCAAGTGACAGCAGATGTTGGCGAGGATATAGAGAAAGATGATCACTCCTCCATTGTTGGTGGGATTGCAAGCTGGTACAATCACTCTGAAAACCAGTCTGGTGGTTCCTCAGAAAATTGGACATAGTATTACCTAAGGACCAGCTATACCACTCCTAGGCATATACACAGAAGATGCTCCAACATATAACAAGGACATATGTTCCACTATGTTCATAGCAGCCTTATTTATAGTATCCAGAAGCTGGAAAGAACCCAGATGTCCTTCAACAGAGGAATGGATACAGAAAATGTGGTACATTTACACAATTGAGTACTACTGAGCTATTAAAAACAGTGAATTCTAGACATTTTTAGGCAAATGGGTGGAATTAGAAAATATCATCCTGAGTGAGATAATCACAAAAGAACACAAATGGTATGCATTCACTTATAAGTGGATATTAGCCCAAATGTTTGAAATACCCAAGATACAATTCACAAACCACATGAAGCACAAGAAGAAGGAAAACCAACGTGTGAGTGTTTTGGCCCTTCTTAGAAAGGGGAACAAAATACTCATGGGAGCAAATACAGAGACAAAGGGTGGAGCAGAGTCTGAAGGAAAGGCCATCCAAAGACTGCCCCACCTAGGGATCCATCCCATATATAGTTACCAAACCCAGATATTATTGTGGATGCCAAGAAGTGCATGCTGACAGGAGCCTGACATAGCTGTCTCCTGAGAGGCTCTGCCAGAGCCTGACAAATACAGAGGCAGATGCTCACAGCCAACAATTGGACTGAGCACGGGGTTCCCAATAGGGTCCCCAATGGAAGAGTTAGAGAAAGGAGAAGAACAATAAAATCAAACAAACAGACCCCCCAAACCCAGAGCTCCCAGGGACTAAACCACCAACCAAAGATTATACATGGAACACCCATGGCTCCCGCCGCATGTGTAGTAAAGGATGGCCTTGTCAGGCATCAATAGTTCCTGGTTCTGTGATGGCTCTATGCTCCAGTGTAAGGGATTTTGAGAGAGGGGAGGTAGGAGTGGGTGGGGGAGCACCCTCATAGAACCAGGGGATGGGGATGGGATAGGGGGTTTTAGAAGGGGGGGTGGGAACTGGGAAAGTGAATAACATTTGAAATGCAAATAAAGAAAATATCCACTAAAAAAGGTGGGGGGAAGAGCAGTGAATATAGTAATCCAACCAGTGGGTCTGTTACAGCCTAAAAGTTCTTTACCTTACTTAAGGCGCAGCCTATGATCTGTTTGTTACTCTCTACTTCCATGAGCAAGATGAAGAAAGGTTTACTTTCACAGCACCTATGCATAATAATGATCAATCCATTAAAAGATATCCATGGAACATTCTGCCGCAGGGAATGTTAAACAGTCCAAATTTGTGTCGATACTTTGTGCAACAACCACTACATATAATTCATGGGGTATTTCCTCAATCTATTACTTATCATGGATGATATTTTGTAGACTGATTCTGACACAGATATTTTAGAGAAAATATTTAAGGAAACAAAAAGAATTCTGCCATGCTGGGGGTTACAGATTTCTCTTGAAAAATGACAGGGAGGAGGTTCTAGTAACATTTTGTGTTTTAAAATAAGTCAACAAAAATTCAACCATATTAGGTACAGATCAGAAGAGATCTGTTTCAAACTGTTCATAATTTTCAAAAATTAATGGGAGATATTAATTTCTGATGGCCCATCATTGGACTAACTACTCAAGAGTTAAGTAATTTGTTTCAAATACTGCAAGGAGATTCAGACCTAGGCAATCTAGGACAGCTAACTATTAGTGGCTTTTTAATTAGTGTCTTACTTAGCTAGCTCCCAAATAATTGAGATTGGGTCGTTATATTTCTTGAACATGTTTCAAAGGAACAACAACTGAGCATAGTATTTCTCAATTTTAATCCTCTAAAATAATGTGGCTACCTCTCAGGCAAAATTCTGAAGATATTTGTTTTTTTATGACCTTTTTCTTCTCTGGCTGTTTTCACAGGGTCTCTTCTGGACTCTCTCCCCATGGCTAAATCCCCATTTTCCCTCTCCTTCACTTCTTCTCCTAGCTGGCAGGAAGTCCAGCCCTATTCTCTCCCCCTGCTCAATATTGTCTATTAAACTTTCTTTATTCCCTCCACCCAGTACCTGATCATGTTTTCCTCTTTCCCTCCCTGTCCCTTTTCTCACCCAGGTCCCTCCCTCTCCCTGCTCCTGTGATTGTTTCCCTCCCAAGTGGGACTGAGGCATCCTCACTTGGGCAGTTTGGCTTGTTAACCTTTTTCAGTTCTGTGGATTGTATCCTGGGTACTCTGTACTTTTTTCTGGCTAATATTCACTTATGTCTGAAATCCTGAGGGTCAACAGAAAGAATGGAAACAGGCAACCTTGGGAGGTAGGATGTGGGGGGACCCTCTTGAGTGTACCAGAGACCTGGGATGTGAGAGACTCTCAGGACTCAAAGGGAAGTACCTTAGATGAAATGTCCTACAGTGGGGAGAGAGAACTTGTAGAGTCCACCTCCAGTAAAAAGACAGGGCATCA
Organism: Arvicanthis niloticus; assembly: GCF_011762505.2. Classification (NCBI taxonomy): domain Eukaryota; kingdom Metazoa; phylum Chordata; class Mammalia; order Rodentia; family Muridae; genus Arvicanthis; species Arvicanthis niloticus. Next base: position 52,298,559 of record NC_047677.1, on the reverse strand, counting down.
AGTGGAGGGATGGGGTTGCCATCCACAGTCAGAAGACTCTGACCCATAATTGTTACTGTCTGAACAAACTGCAGGGACAAAATTGGAAAAGAGCCAGAGGAAAACAAGTTCCAGCAACAGGTCCAAGTTGGGATCCAGCTCAAGGGGAGGCTTCAAGGCCTGATGCTATTACTGAGGCTATGGTGTACTCACAGAAAAGGGCCTATCATGACTGTCCTCTGAAAGACTCAACAAGCAGCTGAAAGGGTCAGAAGCAGATATTTACACCCATCCAGTAGAAAGAAGCTGTTGACCCCTGAGGTTGAATTAGGGGAAAGCTGAGAGAAGCTGAGGAGGAGGGCGACCCTGTAGGAGGACCAGCAGTCTCAACTAACCTGGACCCCTGAGATCTCTCAGACACTGCGCCACCAACCAGGCAGCATAAACCACCTGATATGAAGCCCCAAATACATATACAGCAGAGGACTGCGGGTTTGGTCTCAGTCAGATAAGATGCACCTAACCCTCAAAAGCCTAGAGGCCCAAGGGAATGGGGAGGTCTGGTAGGGTTGGGAGAGGGAATGGGGTGGGTTGGGGTGGAGGAGTCATCCTCATGGAGACGGGGGGGGGGGGGGAGGAGGCATGGGATGTGGAACAGTCAGAGGGTGGACCAGGATGGGGATAAAATCTGGACTGTAAAGAAAAAAGATTAAATAAAATTTAAAAAGTTTTTTTTAAACTTCCTTTATTGACACATCAGGGAACAACTGGATAGCCAGTGTTTACACAAGATTGAGACAGGAGGATCTCTGAATAGTACTGAAACCAGATATATGTGAGACAGAATTCAACATTTGAATTGTCACAAAGTTCACAACATAATGCCTACAACTAAAAAAGGTAGCAGATAAACAGTAAACTTTAATAGAAAAGAGACTGCAAGATACATATGGGGATAACATAGATCCCAAACATGATTGTATTTTAGTTATTTTGCTTTAAATTCATTCTCTTATTGGTAAGAAATATGGTATTATGGAGTGGATTTTCTTAGCACACAAAATAAAAAAATTTATCACTACCCAGGTCCGACCCGCGGAATAAGGCAACGGCAACTGTGTTCTTCTTCAAGCGGTTTATTCAGCTATCCCTGTACAGTGCACTTCCTCTCTTTCTCTTCTCCTCTCCTGTTCTTTTGTTCTTTTTTCCCTCTCCCCAGCTCCTGCAGCCCCTTATAAGCATTGCCTTGATCCTATCAGCAGCTGCTAGTCACTGCTAATTGGCCACTCTCAATGATGCGAGGTGGGGTGATCGGGTAGCCACACCTCTCAGCACATACAACTCCATATATGGAGTTGTCTTTTCTCTCAAGCAATGCCTATGCCAACTGCCACTTTGTAATGGTGAGAGTGGATCCGCTTCCCACAAAAATTAAAGACCTACATAGAAAAAATTTCTGATTTCATCATAAAAGTTAGAATAAAACTCTATTAATTATTAGAAATACTAAATATAGTAGCTTATCCTGATATAATGTCCTTGTGTGTAATCCATGATGATTGACAAAAATTTTAAACATTCAGGTCAAGAAAACTGACATGTCTTACCTTTTTCACTCATATTACCTCTTTATTATGCATGTTGTTTAATTATTCATAAATTAAGCCAATACCACATAATTTTATAAACCATCAATTTGTCATAATGAAGTGTAGCTGATTTCCTAATAAAAGATGTATTCTTGGTCCTAGAATTGTCTTAGATACCTCAACTGATGTTGATGTATATTTTGAAGGTCCTTATGTGAAATTTATTTATTTATAACAACTCATATTGTAGAAATAAATAAGGAAGATTTTTTCCATTGAAATTACAAATTACTAACTCTCTGATGCTTTAAAAAGACATTCTATCTAGCTACAAGTATATGTACATAAATGTTTCCAGGCTGCAGTTATATATTACTTTTTTTTTGTTATTTAAGTGATCAAGATATTTAAAATAAATGTTTAAGAAAATAATGTTTTCATCTTTTATCATACTCTCTTTGGTATTTAATAATTTCTCATATAGAATACATGCATAGTTATGTTTAAGAAAAATTAATAGGGCATTTAAAAAACATCCACATAAATAAAGTTTATAAACTAACAGAATAGTTTATTAAAAGCAGTTCCTACTAAACAGTGTATAGTCAGCCTTCCCACAAAAATTGGAAAAACATAAGGATTTATTTCACAACTGACAAATTATAAAAACCATTGATGAATGTTTACTATATAGTTTTATGACAATTGGCTTGAAATAACATAACTGTATTATAAACTAAATCATTGTTTTAGCACTTAATGAGGCAACTATTTCTAAATGTACCAACCACATGGAATTTTACATTTTTTTCTAAGCAGAGCATCCATATATAGACAAATTTGACATAGACTCTGAATTTTATATGCACAACACATCCACAGAATAAAAGAATGGATGCACACCCATTCATACACAAATATAATCCTATATGCACACAAAATATTGTAGCAACTGGAGATTTAACTTCTATTTCTGATTAAAAATATTTGAAAGGGAGTTTTGAATTATCTGACTGTACATGTGACATAAAGTTTAGGAGCTAATTTTAAGAGCAGTGATAAAAGCATTGCTGAAACATCATAGAAATATTTCTAAGAATTAGTCAGAGAAGTTGGAATAAATAGCTCTGAGATCTTGGTATAGAAAATTGTCTAGTTCATTTCTATATTCTGGGATGAATTATCAAATCTTCTACATGTGTAATGAATACATTTGAGATATATACAAACCTTCTTTATGTACTTGAGATTGAGCAAGTAGTTAAAACACTGCTGACAATATTTCTTCATATTTGTACAGTTATCAACAATCCTCTATTTATAAGCCAAATGAGGTAAGCCTCAATTATAGTGTTGTTCTTTTGTGTCATCTATGTGCTTTATTGTATAACTATTTAGTAGAAACATTGACATTCAATAATTTGGGATAAATTATTATTAATTCATTGATCTTTTAGATGTATTTATTTGTCAACTGAGTTCAATGTTCTCTTATAAAAATTGGGTCAACAATCAGAGAAACATTGATTTTTTTGTTATTCACATTGATATTTTAAGTATATATTACCTCCAAATATCTTTTGTCAGCAGATATCTTAATTCAGACAGAGTGACCTTCAAATACCACTAATTTTGTATTTCCTGGATGTATGCCAGTACTTCATAGCTACAGTAAATACTGATACAATAAAATCAAATAACAGAGTAAAGCAATGTTTTGAAAATTATAAAGGTTTACTTATACATTTTATGTATGAGTGTTTCATGCAAACTCATCTCTGACATAAAATGAATATTCAAATGTGATGTTAAGATAACATTCCATTGTCCAAATCTGAGTTCTTCTCTAGCCAATCAGCAGCTTCATAGCAGACTATTTTCTTGCAGTTAGAAGCAGATCTCAGTCTTTGCTTCATTGAAACCTCAGGGCCACCTTGTGAGGTTCCAAAAGAGCCACTCAGACCAAGATATGTATCATGTTCTATGAGGTAATATGCATAAATTAAAAAGCAGAAACAAAAATCCTGTATATTAGAAAAGTAATTATTCCCACAACTTTTTAACACAATTTTTTTAAAATTATCTTATTGCTATGGGTGATTTGCTTCCATATACGCCTGTGTACCACATGTGTGTCTGGTGCCCACAGAGACCAGAGAATGGCAAAAGATACCTGGAACTGAAATTAATGATGATTGTGAGCCTGTATGTGAATGCTGGGATAAACTAAGTTCCTCTAGAGGAGCAGTCCATATTATTAACTGCTGAGCCATCTATCCAATCCTTCAAAAACTTTCTAATGATTTGTGTGTGTGTGTGTGTGTGTGTGTGTGTGTGTGTGTGTGTGTGTGTGTGTGTGAGATAAGCACTCTAACAAGCTTTTCCCACTCTTAAAATCCTTGAGCACTTGTTCCCAAATAAGAGAGTCTTATTTATGTATTTTAAGATATATAACCTCCTTTTCCTTCCCTCCTCCCAATTCCTCACACACACTTCCTCTTTCTCCATATCCACTCCTCCGATTTCTTTTCAGAAAAGAGCAAGCCTTTCAGTGATATCAATGACCACTGAGAACAAGATGCAATAAGATTAGGCACAAACTCTTACATCAAGGCTGGATGAGGCCTCCCAGTAGAAGAAAAAGGGTCCCATAGGTAGGCAAAGAGTCAGAGACACCTCACTCCTACTATTAGGATTCAAACAAAAAGTGGATGGAGGTAGAAAAAGAAAATCATCCCAAGTAAGACAACACAGACCCAAAAAGACAAACATAATATTTACTCATTTATAAGTGGATATTAACTTTCAAGTAAAGAATAATCACACTTATAATCCACAGATCCAAAGAAGTTAGATAAAAAGGAGTCTAAGTGGTCTTAGGCAGGTGCATGGATCTCCCTGAGAAGGGGAAATAGAATAGATTTTGTGCATAGACTCCAGAAAGGAGAAAAGAGAGGATTTTAATTTTCTTATTCAGTGACATGACACAATTTCAACTCACAAAAGAATCAGTGTTTAAAATAACTGATAAAATTCAGGGTGTTTGTCTTAGCATGCTGTCCATATGTCTGCTTGCATTTTCATACCAGAGTATTATGTTCACATTCAGTTTGATAAGACACACCATTTTGTTTATATCTATAGTAGTTTGGCTTTGTAGGTTGGAAAAAGTTGTCTTTATTTTTAAGCACCCTTCATTAAATAATAGTTTTAGCATAAACTAAAGCTTCAGATGAACCACATGAACAAGATTAATCTTGTTTTAAATGTGTTTTTATGATATTAAATGACTAAACATTAATACTTCCCTCAGGTATTGCACATCTGAGAAATATAGTGTTTACAGAAACTTAAGTGCTTCTCAGTTTGGTTTCAGTGATAGATTGAGAAAGAAATGAGTTAAAAGGTAAAGTCTAGTTGTTCCTAAAGCCACTGAAATTGATAGAGCCAAAACTTATGAATGGCTTTTTGAAATAAAGTTGTATTTCCTATGCACTAATCAGATATTCCAGCCTACATTTTCCTTTCCTAGAAATGCATGCCTGTTGAACAGGTGTCTCTTCACTTACCTTATTTTGATAAATCCCTTTTATTTGATTCAGAAATAGTTATAAAGGAAGATCTTTGAGTTTTTCCTTTTCAGAGAACAGATAGATTCTGGTATGAAAGTGAGAGTTTAAGATTTGCTTCAGAATGCTCAGCTTTTTAGTTCATACAAAGGAGCCAAAAGGAGAGAAAGCTCTAGTTAGGAAGACAATAGTAGAAAATATCAAGATGGCTTTTATGTTATCATGGTGGGGTTTTGTTTGTTTGTTTTGTTTTGTTTTGTTTTGCTATTCCCAAGAGTCCTGTGCATTGTTTTCACAGACAACTCATTTACCCTTGTCCTCTGTGACTAAACAGAGAAAGATCCCTGGGAAAGAGTTCTCTGAGGACATGCTTCTCATGCACAGTTACCTGCTGTGCTGAGAATAGAAGACAATCTTTCCTGAAGTGGTAAGCATTTGAAATAAATTGATTCCATTTCCCAACACACTGAACAGCCGTAAAAAGGACACAGTTAAATATGAGCTTGTTTGAATCAGTTATCCTGAGGAATTTAAAAGAGAATGGTTTTGTATGTTATCTTATTTAAGGATATCATATAAGATTTTAAGATTTTAATTATCTCTATTATAACAAATAAGGATAATTAAAACTATGAGAATAATAAAAATAAAATGAATTTATACTCACTGTTAATAATCTACCAATACCAAGAAAAATTCTATTTAGTATTTTATCACAATTAAAAGGCAATAATATGAAAACAATCTGCTTGCTAGTTACTGAATAATATATACTGTGTATTCTTCCATTCTCTTGTTACAACTTGCTCAGATAGGCCATGCAACAGTTTTAGAATTCTGTCTCCATAAATTCATGCATAATCAATGTATCTAATAACAATGACTACTCACTCTGTCCTCCCCACAACATTATAAGTCCCATGGGACTTGGAATATTTCAATATGCATGACAAACTTTTAATAATACAAATGTACATTAATGTGAGAAATAAATTAAGCACTTTGAATATTAAATACAAGAAGTCCATCTTCTACTTTGTCCATGTATTTCATGGTCCTTCTTTCAGAGAAATTCACTGATATCTTAGTGACTCACTGCACATGTGTTGGGTGTTCTATGCTCCTTTACTCTAGCACCTAATTCACTGTTATTTTTTACCATATCATATCCCTCATTGCTGATTCCAGAAAAAGCATGATCTGCCTTCTTGTTGAACATAAATGGTGGAAACCTTCAGAGAAAGACTAGATAGTGAAACAACAATTGGTTTGGAGTGCCGCCCAAAGCAGAAACTCTGGTGGCATATGTTCACAGATCCTGTAGTAGTGTGGTATTTCCTACAAGCTTTAATATGAATTCTCATTTCTACAGAGTACATTTGGATTACACACACTTATCTTTGTTACTTCTGACTTTGTGTTATGAATAGGCTTACAGTTAGTGCTAGCCTTATGCTAATTAACACATAACAAACATAGATAAATTCATTTTTGTTTTAAAAAAATCTTTCCCCACCTCTTTAAAAATATTTCCTTTGCTAAATTTCCTCCCCTGTCACATTTGACATACCCCATCTATAGCCAATGGATCATGTGAAAATCCATTAAAAAGAAACCAAGACAAATTAGCTATTTCTTACTATCAAGGATTATGTGCCACTCTTTCTCCTTCAGGTTTATCATGCCATACTGGTTGCTGTTTTGATTCATAAACATTATAGGGGGATCTACAAGTGGTTGTTTCCCTCCCTTGGAAGACTGCATGGAGCCTTCTGGTACTATGAAAGTTAGCCCCCACGGAAATGGCTTTTAGATCCTCCAGGTTCAGTGACTCTATTGCATAGTGTCTTCAGCAATAGGGACTTACCTCCCTCCTTTGGGGTGTAATCAAGGGCAATAGCAATAGCCTATAGGGAAACCCCAATCAACCACTGTTGAAGTAATTATTTAAAATCAGCCTCTGGTCAGGCTGACTATCTAATCTGCTGTGGCTCTCCCTAGCTCAGCCTCCATGTTGCATGGCCAGAGGCCACATGCATGCCACAGCTAGAAACAGCCAGCCAGAAACACCAGCCCTGTCACCTACAAGATGTTATTGTGGGAGATGGCTCTGCCAATCTTCCACCCTGTCTCTGTAAGGCTGGGCATTGCCCAGCCCATCCTGCCAACCACACGGTCTCCGTACTGATGAGACTCTAATGCTTAGATTATTCAAAGGCTTATATATTTAGTATTGATCAATAACAAGATACCCTTACAGTCAGAGGTGTAACTCAATACCCAACCTAGATATACCAACTACCTTTGACTGCTACAGACAAGCGAGCATCACCCTCCATGTCTCCCTCTCTCGTTCTCCTTCTCTCCCTTAGCTCCTCCTCTTCCTTCTCCTCCTTCTCTCTTACTCCTCCTCTTCCTCTCCTTACTCCTCCCACCTTAGCTCCTCCTACAAACCACTCAAAAGGAAGCTTTTTCAATATTGGTGTAGAGTTCTTCTTTAATAGTCTGTGGCTCTTATGGGGTGAATTGTCAGCCCAGGTTAGAAGGTTTCATTAAAACTATATGTATCTATGTGGCTGTTTGTGTGTGCCTGTGCACTTTTTTTGGGGCAGCCCAGAATTGGGTGTTTATTATATATGTTTAATGAAGAGGCAAGGTATTGTATACAGATACAGGAAGAGCCAAGCTTTTTATATTCAAAAGAACAAAGAAAATAAAGGTCAGTTCATCTCCATAGAAGGTTTCTAGAGAAGCAGTTCCAAGTTGCTGTCATCCAGGAGGAAGAAGCTGTGGTTGGTAATTTTTGCATACCGTCAACATCTGTGCATGGACCAGGGGAAGGCTTTGACATTCCTGTGGGTCTGAGGCATTGGCATCCTTGATATGGCCACACATTTTCTCAGGACTTTATCCATTTCTTACACTTCCACTGGTTCCTCTGTTCCCCAGTCTCCCTGTTTTGCATTTCTAGGATGTGCCAATGAATCCAACCACATCCATGCTATCATTGTGGGTCCAAACACCCAAGAACCTAAGTTATATCTGTTCCCATCATAAGAAGCAGCTGTCATACAAATATGTCCATATAACATACTAAATCCTGTCTGAATCCCAAGGCTGGCTTATAGGTTGGCTGTAGACTGCCAGGAGTAGTTGAACAGAGCCTGTTGGGACTCATGTAGTTAAGATTGCTACCCAAAATGGAGGAAGTCATTAGTATAAGAAGGTATGGATATAAACAAGTGACTAGATGAAAAAACAGGTCTGTGGATGTAGGTGGTTGTAGATTTCTCTCCTGACTAGACTTACTTGCATAAATGTGAATACCAGATACATCATAAATATAATTCCTGGGTTATTTCTTTTTATGTAAAAATCTTTATTGGATATTTTATTTACATTTCAGATGCCATCCCCTTTGCCCATTTCCCCTCCCTAGAAAAACCCCTATCCCATCCCCACTTCTCCTTTTTGCTTTTATACTATTTTTTAATGTTAATCAAAGGCTTTATAAGTTTGGTAATGCTCAATATCAATCAGAAGTGTAACCCAATACCCAACCTAGATATATCAACTATCTTTGACTGGTGGGGACACGTGAACATCCATCTCCATGTCCCCCCCCTTCTTGTCACCTAGCTCCTCCTCTCCTTTTCCTCCTCTCCTTCCTCCTTATCTTCCTCTCCTTACTCCTCCCACCTTAGCTCCTCCTACATATCACTGTTCCTGTTAAAATAAAACTTTTCTCTTAGAATACAATTAGAGCATAACTATACCAATTTGTGTCAGTAAGGTATAAGATAGACCTAATAGTCCATCATTTTGTTGACTAAACAGAACCTCTGTCGTCCCTCCTAACTAAAAGACTTAATTCTGAACCTGGCTTTTTTTCTTGGCTTTAGAATGAATGACAGCTGAAAACCATCCTCTCAAACCTTTTCTCTAAAAGTAAATAGCCAGGATTGGCTATGAGACTATAAATCTTCAACCCCGTCAGAAATCCAGAATGACTGAGTTAACTGAAATTATGCAAAGCACCAAGCATAGCTTCTAAAATTAGCCAATTTATAGAAACCACTGAACACCTGGACACTCCTTATGCTACAGAACGTTGGAGCATTCGATCTTCAGCCTTCTGGCCCAGGATCATCTGACAGACCTTGTGATGCAGAATTATTAAGGGCTGATTACTCTGTCTTGGCAGGTGTAATCAGTCGACTATTCCGCAAGTGTGTCCTTTTCTGGACAATGATTTGTCTGTAGATGAAAAGAGGCAATTCTTGCCTAGTGGCTGTCTCACCACAACTGGAGTAACTCCAAAGATGCTCAATTTCTTCTTAGAATCCAAGACAGGAGGCTGTCAGGAGCAGACAGGTCTCTAATCAAAATGAACATTAATACAGAAATGTTTGTAACATCAATTCTGTGGACTTCTGACATTTTGAAAACCAACTATCCATGTAAGGCAATCTGGACTATTGTTTGTTAACTCCTCTCGACTAAATAAAATATAGAAAACACCCTAACAATAAACTCAGAGACATGAATTTGCTATAGGCCCTTAACTCACACTCTAACCATCTCAAATCAGTTAGAAAAGTTAAAGAAGGACTGGGTCTAAGCCTTGTATTCCTAAATGTGTTATATAGGCACAATGCCTATGAGAGTCACAATATTAATCTCACTTTATATCAATAAGAAGCTCATACCAATGAAAACCTTAAATTTAAAATCAAAGTAAATTTTGTACCATTTAAGAAATTATAACTTCATCTTAATAACAATTATACATATTTCTACCAATAGGTTATAGCTGTGCAATAAATCCTAGCTAGTCCTCCCTGTTCCAACAAAACCACTACTTTTCCCTAGAGAGACAGCCCTATATTAACCACCTCAGTCCCCATGCCCAGGGAATAGGGGTGCTGACTCTTCATTAACTTCTTCAAGCTGATTATGGGCATTGAGATATTAGAAGGGCAGGGGGGAGAGTAAATTGATAAGCCTCTGATGTCTGTGTCTTCACTGCATCCAGGTGCAATTCCAGGACACCAGAGGTTTGAGAAGGTCTGCTCAGCTCACTTGATGAGTATATACACCAAGGCTGTGTATTCTGCAATATACAATTCTCAAAACAAATTTTAGTATCAAGATAATTTTTTGTTTGAATTCTGGAATCTAGTCTTCTGGTGACCTGCCTCTGTCATATCTAATCCATATAATTCTGGGAGTTTCTATGAAGGTGTACTCCCACCATCTTCCCATTTTCACCTCTCTGTTCTCAAATTCCCCAACACTAGGGAATCCAAACTTTCAGGTATCAAGGCTGTCCACTTCCACTGATGCCTGGCAAGACCACCCTCAATCAACTACCTATACAGGTTGAGCCATGGGTCTCTCCCTTTGTGTTCTTGTGCTGGAGATTTTAGAATGGCTACTCCAGCTTGTTTCTTAGGGCCATTTGCTTGAAAAATTGTTTTCCAGCCTTTTACTCTAAGGTAGAGTCTGTCTTTGTCACTGAGTTGAGTTTCCTGTATGCAGCAAAATGCTGGGTCCTGTTTACATATCCAGTCCATTAGCCTATGTCTTTTAATTGGGGGATTGAGTCCATTGATGTTAAGAGATATTAAGGAACAGTGATTGTTGCTTCTTGTTATTTCTGTTATTAGAGGTGGAATTATCTTTGTGTGGCTATCTTCTTTTGGATTTGTTGGAAGAGGATTACTTTCTTGCTCTTCCTAGGGTATATTTTCCCTCTGTGTATTGAAGCTTTCCTGCTATTATCCTTTGTAATGCTGTGTTTGTGGAAAGATATTGTGTAAATTTGGTTTTGTAGTGGAATATCTTGGTTTCTCCATTTATGGTAATTGAGAGTTTTACTAGGTATAGTAGCCTGGGCTGGCATTTGTGTTCTCTTAGAGTCTGTATGACATCTGTCCAGCATCTTCTAGCTTTTATAATCTCTGGTGAGAAGTCTGGTGTAATTCTGATAGGTCTGCCTTTATATGTTACTTGGCCCTTTTCTCTTACTGCATTTAATATTCTTTCTTTGTTTTTTTTGCACTTGGTGTTTTGATTATTATGTGACGGGAGGTATTTCTTTTCTGGTCTAGTCTATTTGGCGTTCTATAGGTTTCTTGTATGTTTATGGGGATCTCGTTCTTTAGATTAGGGAAGTTTTCTTCTATAATTTTGTTGAAGATATTTATTGACCCTTCACTTTTATATATAAGAGTGAAGTTGTTGGGAATCTTCACTCTTATCTATACCTATTATCCTTAGGTTTGGTCTCCTCATTGTGTCCTGAATTTCCTGGATATTTTATGTTAAGAACTTTTTGCATTTTGCGTTTTCTTTGACAGTTGTGTCAATATTTTCTATGGCATCTTCTGCACCTGAGATTCTCTCTTCTATCTCTTGTATTCTGTTGGTGATGCTTGTGTCTGCACAGACTCCTGATTTCTTTCCTAGGTTTTCTACCTCCAGGGTAGTTTCCCTTTGTGATTTCTTGATTGTTTCTACTTCCATTTTTATGTCCTGGATGATTTTGTTCAATTCCTTCACCTGTTTGTTTGTGTTCTCTTGTAATTCTTTAAGGGATTTTTGTGTTTCCATTTTAAGGGCTTCTACCTGTCTACCTGTGTTCTCTTTAAATTCTTTGAGAGTGTTATTTATGTCCTTCTTAAAGTCCTCAATCATCATCATTAGAAGTGATTTTAAATGTAAATCTTGCTTTCCTAGTACTATGGGGAATTCAGGACTTTCTAGTGTGGGAGAACTAGGTTCTAATGATGTCAGGTACCCTGGGTTGCTGATGTTTATGTTCTTGCGCTTGCCTTTTGCCATCTGGATCTCCTTAGTGCTACCTTTCCTGTCTCTGACTGGAGCCTGTCTTTCCTATTGTCTTGGTTTTATCAGAACTGTGTGGGGTTGGTGTTACTACTGGGGTAAAAGCTGGGGCCCAAAATCTGCTCAGTGCTCCGGGCCAGGAGTGACTTCCTGGGTCCTAGTGGGTTGCAGTTATTCCTGTTTGGGGCAGGCATTGCTGTCTGCTTACCTAAGATAATGCCAGGGTTAGAGCACCTGGGAGCCCTGCTTCCTGGCTTCCTCTGGGTTCTTAGAGTTTGGGGGCAGAGCTGCCATGCAGGGTCTACTCAGTGCTCAGGTCCAGACCGGAAGGACATGTGTGTGCTCTGGTGCGCGCGCGCACACACACACACACACACACCAAAACAAAACAACAACAACAAAAACAACTTTAGGTATACAGGGAAACCATGCCTGGTACTAGAACTAGCAGGGGCTATTGAGTTCATTAATTTTGGAGGAGAACCTACTACTGCCAATATACTAAACTGCTATCATCCTAAATTATTTTTTTAGGGTTTTACTGATTTGAACAGACACCATGACCAAGGTAACTCTTATAAAAGACAACATTTAATTGGGGCTGGCTCACAGGTTCAGAGGTTCAGTCATTTATCATCAACGTAGAATCATTGCAGTGTTTAGGCAAATATGGCACAGGAAAAGCTGAGAGTTCCAGGAGAAAACTCCCAGCTAGTTAGGAGGAGGTCTCAAACCCAACCCCCACAGTGACATACTTTTTCCAACAAATCTATACTTATTCCCACAAGAGAAGTGCCACTCCCTGGGTCAATTTATTCAAACTATCACAAATGTATTCTAAATATTTATTCTTTATGCTTATGCTGCCTAAATTTATGTCAACTTGACATAAGCTAGAGTTATCTAAGAAGACAGACTCTCAATTGAGACAATAGCTCAACAATATCTGGCTATAAGGCATTTTATAAATTAATGATTGATGTGGGAGAGCCTATTCCAAGGTGGGCAGTGCTGGTTCTATAAGAAAGCAGGTTGACCAGACCATGATAAGCAAGCCAGTAAATAGCACTCCTCTATGGCCTCTGCATCAATTGCTGCTCCAGATTCCTGTTTTATTTGGGTGCCTGTCATGCCTTCCTTCAGTGAGTACTAGAGTGTGGATGTTTAAGCCAAATACACCTCTTCTTTCCCAACTTGTTTTTAGTGATGGTGTTTCATCATAGCAGTAGTACCTCTAACTAAGACAATGCATATATAACAAGTAGTTATTACACTTTGTCTAAGAAAGTTGTTTTTGCAACCAGGGCCATTATAGAAAATCACAATGTATCAAAGTGCAAAGAATGGATATCTGTGGTGCACACTTCCAATTGTATTTCTCCAATAAGATTCTTGGACCTATGGCTTAGGTAACATTACAAAGGAGGTGGGAGAAAGATTGTAAAACCCAAAAGAACAGGATGCTTCCCATGGGATGGTGTCTCCTAGAAATTTCAAAGAGGCTACACCCAAGTAATCTCATCAACATAGATGTCTAAAACAACACTTGAATTAAAGCAAACACCAAAGGGTATGCTAGCAGGGGAGGAGCAGAGTTCCCAAGGCCTAGAGCCTACATAAAGAACTACAGGCAGTGGTGGAATGCAAGAGTGAAAAAAAAAAAAAAACATTCTTCCCTAAGGAGGAATCCCACAACTGTTCAACCAATACTGAGTAATCGGTTCTGAAATCATATACATAGAAGTACCATCATATGGAGCTGTGTTTTTAGGCACATATAGTAACAGCAATTAAGAAAATGGCCATGAGTTTGAAAGAGTGTAAGGAGAGTGCATGGCAGGGTGGAGAGGTGAAAGGGAAAGGAGGAAATTAAATTTCAAAAAATAAAACATTATTATAAAAAATAAAATTAAAAAAGACCAGGGTCAATAAGAGAGAGAGAGAGAGAGAGAGAGAGAGAGAGAGAGAGAGAGAGAGAGAGAGAGAGAGAGAGAATTTCAAAAACTGAAGTTTTAAAAAATTCAATAGCATAAGTTTTTGTGAAATAATCATGAGGCAATTGAAAGTCAGTCAGTCTTATTCAGGTTACATGTTAAATGAACAGTTAATAAGAATGTGCAGAGACCATGCCCAATGACTTACTGTACATTCTTTCCGTCCATAAACTACTAGCTATTTTCAGGCCCTGGCTTTGTTTCACTTGCGTAGAGAACATTCAGCTCCATGTTGGTCAGTATCATTTGCAAGGAAATAACACACACTGCATTTTCTTTATTCTGACTTTTAAGTCTGAGGCTGACTTTTACACTATTAGTATTCTCTCTCTCCTTTACTTCCTCCATTTATCCCTCCCCTTTTCTGTTCTTTTCTTCCTTCTGTGTATGTTGCACATGTGTTCATATATGTGTGTAGGTATGAGCTTGAGTCTGTAAACATGCTTGTGAATATTCAGTAGTGGGCATTGGTGTCTTTTTCTCCATCTTTTTTACCTTGATACAGGTTCTTTCTTATGAACCTGGTCTTCATCACCACACAATACCCTGCCATACACACTTGCACACACAAAGGCTTTAAGGCCAGCAACCCCCAATCCTCCTATTGTCAACTTACCCCTGGCACTGAAATTTCAAGCCTATGAAACCACATCCAAGTTCTATATGAATGATGCAGATTCAACTCAGGCTCTTATGCTTTCACGGCAAGTACCCTTCCCCAACAAGCCATGTTCCCAGGACCAAATTAAAGTTTATTATGAAAATAAGTGTACCATTGAGTAAAGATGATTTCTTAAAATATGCTAAAATTTGAGAAATAAGACAAACATTAATTTATTGCAAAGGCTAAATAGAAAAGGCCATATATCCACACATTATGATTAGTACATTTGAACTGTGAGTTGTTATCCAGCCTACAATTAATTGTTACATGTTATTTCACTAATTTATTTTCACTCTATATGTGTGGATGTATATATGTTCTTATGAATGAAATTATAAGGCATAGTCCACTTCTTGCTATAAAGAATAATAAAGAATTTGAAAATATTGGTACAGTTTTAAAATGTTATAAAATCAGAACATTTGAATACAATTTGATACTAAGCTAATATTATACTGCTTAGACATGCCTAAATACTCAAAGAAATCCTCACACATATGGCTTAGAAAATTTGTAAAAAACAAAAACAAACAAACAAAAACCCCTGCTGTACTGCCTATTTATGAGCTGGAGAGATGGCTCAGTGGTTAAGAGCACTGACTGCTCTCCCAGAGGTCCTGAGTTCAGTTCCCACCAACCACATGGTGGCCCACAACCATCTGTAATGGGATCCGATGCCCTCTTCTGGAGTGTCTGAAGACAGTAACAGTGTACTCACATACATGAAATAAATAAACAAAGCTTGGGGGAAAAATTTATTACACTAATATTTATAATCATACTTTCTTACACACAATGTCTTATGTGGGTTATAAACTACAATATTGTATTGGTTTAAATATATATATGGTAAACAAAATTTCTCCAGATTGTATTCAAGTATCAATAGTGTTTTCATCCACAAGGAATCAGATGAATTAAATTTTCTGCTTTGTATTTTATTAAATTATTTAGACCATTTGGCTATTTCTTCAAAGGTCTTCAGGATGACATTATCTCAGTGTCCCTAGAACTGAATTATATTGATGCACTACCATGCCTTCCTTCTTCATTTTTTTTTTTAAAACAAAGGTTGTGCCTTCTGGGATATCACAGAGGTTGTAGTAAAGTGATAGGTGCTCTGTTTATACATGATCTTTCTGACACTCAATTTAATATTCTACCAAGACAATAAAAGCAACAAATACTACTTCATTCAATGTGGATATTATGGTATCACAATTTAAATAATATTTTTCTGAAGTATATTAAAATTGGATCTAGCATTGTTTTGTAGCAGTTTAATTATTAAAACATAGGAGTGGTTACATGACTTTGAACTTTCCCATGTCCAGATTTACAATCTAGTTCCCACTACAGAATCTATTTCATGGTTAATTTAAAACAGATCCTGCTGACTTAGAATAAGATTTTGTTGATGATGTTACTGTTTTCTTATATACAAACTACAATATAGTTATTGCTCTGGAATTTGTAATAAAATCGGGAGATTTTGAAGACTACAACATCTGGCACTAAATTTGCCCCAGATAAGAGCTTTGTCTTATTTATAGGAATGTGCATACTTAATTACTGTAAAATCTTGTAAGAGACAGTTTTAGCCATTTTAGAAGCAGGAAGTTCCAGTTGGGTGGGTGGTGGTAGTAGTTGTCAGTGTGTCTGGGTGTTTGTGGAGGGTGTGGGTGTGAGTCTATATTCACAGGTGAGTTCCAGTAGAGGACAGAGGAGGTTGTCAGATCTTCTGGAATTAGATTTATAGGCAGTTGGCAGTTCTGAGTTTTCCAAATGTGGATTCTGGGAATTTAACACATAATCTCTGACAAACAGCATGCTCTGAAAGGCTGAATTGTCTCTCTTGCCCCCATGTCCAGATTTTGAAGTGAAACAATGAAGATGACCACCATATTACATTTCAGTGTCTTATATGCCTTCCAGAGCCTTGGACTTATCATTAAATGTCTGTTGAGACTCTGAAGTTTTTCTGGTTGGTTGGTTGGACTTCGTTTCAGCTACTTGACTCTAACAATTAAGTCACTAGGTCTAAAAAAATTGACAGTCTTTCTAAATGTTGTGTAAAAACTCCTCTTTTCGTAGCATTCCTTAAGTAGATGCTTTCCAGAGTATGATTTCTATGCTAGCACTATTATCATGTTAATCATCATCACCACCACATTAACCTTGTTACAAATTGTAATTCTTCAACTTCATCCATATGGAATCAGAAACTCTGATGTTAATTCTCCAACATATGTTTTAACAAAAAATCTGAGAACCACTGATAGTTGACTTACTATATCCTATTTACTTTTTCTTAAAAACTTCTAGAACAATGAATAAAAGCCAGCCAACTTAATTACCACACTCCTGTGCTATTTAAAGATTGGATGTATAACAGAACTCCATATTTCTTGTTGCACTTTTACTTCTTAAAGGGAAGTTGACTCCCTGTAATTGGTACAAGACATACCCAAACACTAAATTCTCATCACAAGGGATATTTATTATCATGGAGAGGCAATTGTGTGTGGAAAGGCTACAAAGGTAGCAATATCAGTGAACAAGAGAAGCAAGAATGAGTGGATCTTTGGAAGTATGTTTTGTAAGGGGAAACTGGGAGAGTCTGTGCTAGGGTCAGTTGGTAAATACTGATAGGACATATTAGATAAATAATAAATTTTAATTGTTGGAGCTTTGTGTGAATTGGAAACTTAAGGGTTCTTTGTAAAATCAGTTGTGTTGGCAGATGGCATTTTGCTGGGGCAAACACATGAAAGGAGGGTTTTCCTGAAGCAGACACAAGTAAAAGAATGCTTTGCTAAAGCAGACTCATAAAGGAATGCTTTCCTAAAGCAGATACAGATGAAAGGATGTTTTGCTAAAGCAAGCACATGAAAAGGTGCTTGTTGAAGGATTCTTTGGTAATGACATGCATGTATTGGTTTACCTTACATGCATTGTTGAGCCCAATTTGTCATGACTCCATAGAGAGAAACACATTTAGAAAAAAAAAAAAAACAACTCTTGGTGATGTGCTGGCAGCATCTTGCCATTTCTTCAGACTCAAGCCTATTGGCAGAATGGAGTCAACTGATAACAAACTCATGTGCTCATGTGGAGTTTTGCTAAGACAAACATGCTGACAAAACACATGGTGAGGCAAGACCTGTGGACACCATGTGATATTTGAAGGGAGTTATAATTAGGTCTCAATGGACTATGAGAGAGGCTTGCTTGTAGAGCTAGCTTTGCAACACTTCTTGGTCTCTTGTCTTTGCTGATCTTTGCTTTGTTGATAGAGGCACAGCTGAGAACTTCTCCTGGCATTCTTTGTGATCCTGGTCCCTCCTGTTGACTTGGCTGAGGCCTGGATGTCCCTGCTAGGTTGTGCCAGCACTGCTGCTATCCTGACTTAACTTAACTGCTGGTATATCTGGGAAGTGATTGTGAGTGGATTGAGCTGCTGCCGCTGACCTGTGAACTGAACTGTGGATTTCCTGACAACTCAGATGGAGTTTGCTACAAAGAACCATTTCTAAACAGGTCCATAAGCCCCTTGTCTTAATAACCTTTATTTTCCACTACCTCTGATGGGTGACAGGCTAGAAGGGAAATTAAAACATTTAGAAACCAATATTAAAAGTAGGGTTGAGAAAAAACATAAGTCTACATTTGGTGTTTGGTATCAGAAATGATTTAGTGGCCAAATAAGGGAATGGTCCTTGGGGGCTAGTTTAAGGGAGAGGAAAAGGGCAAAACCTATTTGCTATGTTTGCCATGCTTGGGTTTATATTTGCCATGACCAGGCCTGCTAGTTCCCCTTCAACTTCCTCATCTAATGCCACAAATAAGACAGATCATGAGTGATGGTTATGTTGGTGCATGCCAGGGGTTATCATGATTATTCAGCAGTACAGGGTACTTGGTAATCTGACTGATGCATAATTTATTTCCAGACTATTCTTCTAAGGCACTTACTTCTAAGTGGATTTACAGCAATCACTTTTTTTATTTAGGTTCTCCTTAAAGCACAAATTCAGATGAAGAAATAGGCAGTGATACCAAGGGCAAATATAAGAGGGAAAAAGAAAATGAGATAGTAAGTAGGAAATACAATATAGTTTTGATAGACGCCCTTTATGGAATGAGTATATATATAATCTTGGGGCCAAGAGTCACAGAGGACTGTGTACTGTAGTTCTTCTGAAATAAGAACTGGTCTTAAGAATGAAATACTTCTGAACCAGAGACAATGGCTTTAAGAGAAACATACAAATGCTGCTTTTTGCTTTTGTGACCATAAAGGTCAAAGGGGCACCATGTGTCTTCATGAACCCTTTGAAGGGTGCTTACAAAAATAAAAAATAGTGAGTTGAAATGACAATCAAATGATAATTGATATTTTCTGAAAATGACAATATAAACAGGAATTCTTGAATTTTGCATAATGAAAACAAGTTAGACTAAGAATGTCCCTCAGTGAAAAACAGTGTATAAACAGTTGATCCAGGGAAAGTATATCTCTCAAAATAATTGATAGTTAATTAAAAAACGAGAGATAGCCATTAGATAAGCTGATATATAGAATCATAGAATCTGAAAATTGCAAAAAATAGAGACACTGCTACTCAACAGAGGAAATAAAGAGAGAATGTGGAAGAACAGAGACTAGTAGAAAGGAACCATAAGAAATGACAGAACTCAAAGAATAGAATGCGATTGTAAATTTGGACACAGGGTACAAAATTCCTAAAAACATCAATTAGCCCTCTGTGAGTACATTATACTCACATTCATGGCATAAGTATTAACATCACTACAGTTCAAAATTTTAGAGAATATAAAGGATGAATAGGACTGAAAATATCACAGTCACAAAGGCAATATGTAAACTTTCTAAAATGCATGGTACAGTAAAAATATGAACAAAGTAAATAAGGATGGTAAATTTTGAATTATTCAAGTTCTCTGAAAAAAAATTTGTCCTGCAGTTAGTTTGTACTTTAATAAATTCCTTAATTATAATAAGTACTAATGGTGAAACCCTCAACTAAATCTGCTTCTAGTATATGAGTAAAATAAAAAATATTAATATAACACACTTTAAGTATTAATTCATACAATTGTTCCCAGAATCAAGACTAAAGTTTTATATATGGCCCTTAATCATTTGTACTGATTTTTTTTTACTGATTTGAAATATTTTAGCACTAATTCTAAGTTTTTTGTTTATTCAGTTCTCTTTTGTTATGCTTCATCATCTCTTCTTAAAAATATATGAATAGCTTACTATATAAAATTTAGGAAATACTATTTCAGTGTCAAACTTGTCCCCAAATGGAGAATGTGGAATACTTATATGAATGATCAAGTGTTATTCTTCACTGGAAGAAAACCACATTAAATACAAGTGTGTCTGTTTATATAATGAACACTTAAAATTTACTTGGAGTAGGGGGAGTTCATTTATTTTAAGGTTTATTTTTGACCTAAGTTAATTATAAACAGAAGTAGAAGATTAAATCCACTCACAAGATTGCATAGCATAAAAAATGACTAAATCATGATTCAAGATCAGAATTTGAGAGATAAAGTAATACAGGAAAAATGCAAACATATGTGAAGAGAAGAAGCCTAAAAGAAGAAAAATGAAAAAAAATAGAGCAAAAATAGAAACCAGAAGGCAATAGCCAGATGAACTGAGATGCAGAGAAATAAAAAAGGCAAGAGAAAGTCAAAAGATAATAAGCATTGCACAATCTGTATATTCAGTAAGTGTAGTAAATGTTAAATCTTAAGTAACAAATATGCAGCATATTTAATATTTTGCAAAGTGGTTTTATGAAAAAGTCAGTGCATTTTACACAGTTTACCTTGCAGACCTATAAATAAATATAAAGCATCAGAGACTAAAAAGAAAAGAAAAAGAATGAATGGCAGATGTTAAATATTAAACTACTTCACTTATTCTAGTATTTCCCCCATAAATATTACAGGTTAACATCATATCCTTAAATAAAAAGGAATCAAACAAGTTGCACAGCATTGCTTCCTGCCAGCTAGGATCTCCACAGATTTTTGAGCAACCACTTTCATGTCATCTCCTGAAGAGGCAGTTTTCCCAGAAAGCATGGGCACAGTTTGCAATAACACCTATGGTGATTTCATCCTCCATGGCTTCTCTGACAAGCCATATTTAGAGAAGATACTTTTTGGGGTAATTTTGGTCTTTTATTGTTTAACTCTTGCTGGAAATACAATCATAATTTTTGTTTCCTTGAAGGACCCAAAACTGCAGATTCCTATGTATTTCTTCCTTTCCAATCTTTCCTTATTAGATATTTGTTTCACCACCAGCTGTGTTCCTCAGATGTTGGTTAATTTAAGAAGTCCAAAGAAAACTATCACCTATAGTGGCTGTGCCACTCAGCTCTACATCTTCCTGTGGCTTGGTGCCACTGAATGTGTCCTTCTTGTTGTCATGGCTGTGGACCGCTATGTGGCAGTGTGCCATCCTCTGAGATACACAACTGTCATGCACCCTAAAGTCTGTCTGCAGCTGGCTGTCCTTGCTTGGGGTTCTGGCCTGATTCAGTCTCTGATCCAATCTACTGCTACCCTCAGGTTGCCCTTTTGCTCTCAGCGGGTAGTAGATGACTTTGTGTGTGAAGTACCAGCCCTGATTCAGCTCTCCAGCGCAGATACTACTTACAATGAAGTCCAGATGTCCATAGCCAGTGTTATTCTCCTAGTGTTACCCTTGGCCATCATCCTTTCCTCCTATGGTGCTGTTGTGAAATCTGTGCTGAAGATAAAGTCATCTGTTGGGCAGAAAAAAGCATTTGGTACCTGTACTTCTCACCTTCTTGTTGTTTCCCTGTTCTATGGTACCGTCACAGGTGTCTATCTTCAACCTAAGACTCACTATGCTCATGAATGGGGCAAGTTTTTCACCCTTTTCTACACTGTAGTAACTCCAACTCTTAACCCTCTCATTTATACACTGAAGAACAAGGAGGTAAAAGAAGCAGTAATAAGACTGTGGTGGAAGACTTGGATTTCACAAAGATAACTAAGGATGCTGGCAAATGAGTTTCTGTATCTTTACTAGAAAAGGCAGAACCATCTTAACTCAAAAACCTTGAGGTTGGCTACCACAAAATCAAGAATAGCTTTATTTTGGTTGGGGTGTGATGTTAACTTCATTGATCAGGTATTGATTAGACTGTCCATTTTTTCAAAGTGGTGATTAAAGTACAATGTGGTAGTTAAATTATTTTAATAGTCATTTTCTTAAGAAATATGATACAGTTGATTTATGACAAAGAACCACAATACCTGCAAATTAAACACTAAGAAATGCTTCATACCTTTCCACTGTTTCTATTCACTTCAGAATGTACTGGGAGTTTAAATCAGAGCATCCTACAAATTAAACAAACACTTTTGAACTACAACACAGGCCTGTTTTTAATATACTTAAAAATGTAAAATATTGGGACTGGAGAGATGGCTCAGTAGTTAAGAGCACTGACTACTCTTCCAGAGGTCCTGAGTTCAATTCCCAGCAGCCACATGGTGGCTCATAATAATCTGTAATGGGATTTGATGCCCTCTTCTGGTGTGTCTGAAGACAGCTACAGTGTACTCATATGCATTAAATAAATAAATAAATAAATAAATCTTTTTTTAAAATGTAAAATATTTATTTTATTTGTGTGAATACATCTGTGTGAATGTATGCCATAAGAGTACAGGTTCCTCAAAGTGTCAGAAAAAAAATTGGATTCCCTGAAACTGAAATTACAGATTAATATGAGTGCTAAAATGTTACCTCAGGTCCTTAGAAAAATAGCAAGCACTCTTAATCGGTGAGACATCTCTCATTTTCTTTTTATTTTAAGACACCCCAAAGTGGCAAAGGTCCTAGCGAAGACTCATGCAGACTTATGTAGGTTTCATGATTGCTACTTCAGTCTCTGAGAGCCTATATGAGCCCTACTTAGGTCATTCTGTGGGCTGTTGTCTTGTGTTATTGACCCCTCTGAAAGTTACAATCCTTGCTGTCCCTCTTCTGTGTGTTTTTCTGAGCTCTGCCTAATGTTTGACTGTGGGTCTGCAATGAATCCCATCAGCTGAGAGAGGAAGCCTCTCTGAATTGGCTTATGCCTCAGTCTATGAGTATAGCAAAATATCATTAAGAATTATTTTTTTTTGTCAGTTGTGTTTGGTTCTTCCATAGGTTTATGGCCCTCATCCACTTGTCTATCCTATTCCCATCCCTAATCACCCCAAATCTACCCACAAAAACAATTCTATTTCCCCTTCCCAGGGAGATCCTAGTGCTCTCCCAAGTCAATCTTCTTATAGAATATCTCTGTGTCTGTGGATTGTAGCTTGATTATCTTTTATTTAATAGTTAATATCCACTTCTAAGTGAGTATATATCTTGTCTTTCTGGGTCTGGGTTCTGTAACTTAGGGGAGTTTTCTTATAATTCCATCTATTTGCCTGCAAATTTTTGATATATTATTTTTCTAATACCTTAATAATACTCCATTGTGGAAATATGCAAGATTTTTCTAACCAGTTCTTGGGTGTAGAAACACCAAGAATATTTCCAATTTCTGGCTATTATGAATAAAGCCTCTATGAACAAAAGTGAGCAAGTGTCCTTGTGTTAGGATGGAGAATCTTTTGGTATATATGCCTAAGATTGGTATAGAAGGATCTTGAAGTATGTCAATTCCCAATTTTGTGAGAAACTACAATATTGATTTTATACTTGCTGTAAAACTTTGCATTCCTATCAGCAATGGAGGAGTGTTCTCCTTGCTCCACATCCTCATAAGTATGAGTTGTCACTTGTGTGTCATTTAATTTACAGAAGCTTTTCAGTTTTGTGAGGCCCTATTTATTAACTGTCGAATTTAGTGCCTGTCCAGAACACCTGTGCCAATGTATTCAAGGTTATCCCCCACTTTCTCTTTTATCATGTTTAGTGCATCTGGTTTTAAGGTGAGGTCTTAGATCCATTTAGACTTGAGTTTTGTGCAGGTTTATAAATATGGATATGGGGAGATGTACAGAGGGTCAGAAAATTGAACAGAGGTGTGTAGCAATGGGGGATAGGGGAACTAGAGGTAGCCATCAGAAAGTCCCAGACCCCAGGAAAGCAAGAGGCTCCAAGGAACCAAGGGGAAATGACATTAACTGAAATACTCAACAAAGGGGAGAGAGAACCAGTAGAGACCATGTCCAGAGGTTAGGCACGGCCCCTGGTTGAGGGATGGGGCCACCCACCATTCTCAAAATTTTAACCCAGAATTTCTCCTGTCTAAAGAAAATGTGGGACAAAGAGTGGGGCAGAGACTGAAGGAAAGGCCATCCAGAGACTACCACACCTGGGGATCCATCCCATCTGCAGCCACCAAAGTCAGACACTGTTGCTGGTGCCAAGAAGTGATTACTGATAGGATACAGTTATCTCTCAAGATGAATGCTTGCAGCCAACCATCAGACTGAGTACAAGGACCCCAGTGGAGAAGTTAGGGGAAGAACTGAAAGAGCTGAAAGGGTTTGCAACCCCAATAGGAGAACAACAATATCAACCATCCAGACCCCCAAGAGCTCCCAGGGACTAAACCACCAACCAAAGAATACACATGGAGGAAACCATGGCTCCAGCTGTAGCAGAGGATGGCTTTGTCTGGCATCAAAGGGAGGTTCTTTAGGCTTAATGCTCCAGCTAGGGGAATGCAAGGGTGGTAGGGTGGGAGTGGACATATGGGTGGGGGAGGAACTTCGTGGGGGTGGGGGGCACGGGAGCATGGTGAGTTCTCTGGAAGGAAACCTGGAAGGGGAATAACATTTGAAATGTAAATAAACAAAATAACCAATAAAAAATTAAAAAAATAAATATGGATATATTTTCACTCTTCTCCATGCTGACGTTCACTTAGACTAGCTCCATTTGTTAAAAATGTTTTATTTTTTTCACTGTGTATTCTGGCTTCATAAAAAATTCAGGTGTCTGTAGGTGTGTGGATTTTTGTTTGAGTCCTTAATTGAATACCATTGGCAACATGTCTTTTTTATGCCAATAACATTCAGTTTTTATTGTTATTTCTCTGTAGGACAGCATAAAATCAGTGATTGTGATACCTCTGGAAGTTCTTTTATTCTTCAAGATTGTTTTAGCTATCGAGGTTTTTTGTTTGTTTGTTTTTTGTTTGTATATGAAATTGAATATTGTCCTTTTAAAGTCTATAAAGAATTGTGTTGAAATTTTGTACTGACAATTTTGGATTCTTTTAAAGACAGAAATATTATAAGAATGTGATTTTGTTTTAATCCATATGTAGAGATATAGGGCTACTTTGAACTGACCATAGCAGCTGATTATGATTTGTCTTGTGCTCCATCCAATGCACAGTTTTACCAGCTCCAGACAGTTTCTGTGATTGTGTGACATTTGAAATTCTAGGAAACTTTCAGAGAGTATGTAAATGCTAGGGCCCCAAGAGATGGGGTTGATGATTATTGTTGGTTGCAGTCTGTACTAGCTATGCTCAAAGAAGAAACAAGGAAAAATTAGGTTCAGGGATTTTCCTAATTCCCCTCTCCCATCTATTCTTGTTTCTCTCCTCTTTAGTCTTAGGGGTGAAACCATTGGAGATAAAGGGTGGAAAAAAGAAAAACCCACAAAATAGCAAGACCAGCTACAAGTGGTGCAGAAAATTAAGGATAAATATGAGAAGTTTGGTTCCAAAAGCCACAGAGAAAAATGGCAGGTGATAAAGGAATGAGTTGTTTTTCAAAATGCCAGCAAAAAACTTACTGTGCCTACAACCACTGGGATATCCCCAGCTTTGAGCCCAAGGGAGTTTTCTGGTTATTTTTGCTTTTGTTTGTTTTAGTTTTTGTTTTTGTTTTGCTTTTCTTTTTTCTATGCTCTGTTTCAAAAATGTTGAAAGAATGGCTGCACAGTTGAAAAACTACAGGTGGAAATGGAGGTGCTTGAGAAACAATAAGTTGCTGAAATGAGGAAAAAGTAGTCTCTTTTCTGCAGAGTTGTCTGTGCAAATAAAAAGGTTGCAGGTGTAGCTGGAAGGACTTAGGAGACAAAGAGCACTGGAAAGAGAGAACTAAAAGGCTCAGGGCTAGTGACTGAGCAAGAGAACGATAGTTTCCTACAGGAGAAAAGAGGAAAAGGAATTGGGCAGGAGGGAGGTCGGTTCAGAGAAAAGCTGAACAATTGAGAGGACAGTGTGATGAAATAGCATTTTTGAGAAAAAGACTCAAACTTGAACCAACTTCACCACCAGAGTTAGAGCATTGGATACCTGAGGTTGTGAGATCATCATCAGCTTTTCAAGTAGCTAAACAGCATATGTCTGCTTATAGTGTGGAACAAGCTTATTAAAAGATAGGATGATGTCCTAACAAAATGATAAATCTAAGGCTGTTTAAAGAGGCCATGATTTCACATAGGATGTACTTGCCTTATCTGAAACAAATTCTAAGTAACTGGGCTACTCAAAATAGAATTATTTTTCAAGACTGTAAGGGATTAGTAAGATGTACTAGAGGCCACTCCCCAATTGCAATGTGTAACATGGTGGAGGGATGGACCCACAAATACTGAACTGTGGAGTAAAGTGAGGGGAATGAATATAGGAAAAGACCAGTTGGTGGATGAAGGCTGGTACTCTGATATACAAGGACAGATTTAATTTAATGATGCTACTTTAGGACAGTATCACTTAATAGCTTTAAGAGCTTGGGGCAAAGTCGAGGACCTCAGGAAAAAGTATCACATTTACACAGATCATACAAGGCTATGGAGAGGACTTCTCTGATTTTTACAAAGATTAGTTTCAGCTGTGAACAAAGCCAAATCAGATCCTGACACAAGGCAGGTGTTATATAGAGGTGTGGTGTTTGAAAAGTCTAATACCAAATGTAAAAAATTCATTAGACAATTAAAACAGCAGGTGCTGCCTATGGATGATTAGATAAGAGATAAAATAAATATTTTTCTATAATGTATCATGTTAATATAATAAGTCACGCTATAATTAGAGATCTCAGATCTCAAAATGCCTGTTGCTTTAATTGTGGGAAATATGGTAATTTGCAAATAAAACATCTCTACAAGCAATGGTTTTTCTAAATATAAACCACAAAGAAGATCTAGATTTCCAGGGGTGTGCAAGAGATGTGGCAGTGTTGCCATTGAGCCAATGAGTATAGGTCCAAAAGAGATATTCAAGGTAATTTCTTACTGCCAGGACATGTCCTTAGGAGCATGGCTTGAGGCTCCATAGCAAAAATTATAAGCCAGTACAATCAAGCAGACCAAAATCCTCCCCTCAGAATTGGTGATTTAATGCACACTACTACAGGCTGAAGAGCTTTAAATTTGGCCACGGCTAAACATCTTACTGTATCTGCCCAAATTCAATGTTATAAAATAGCTACTGGAGTTTATAATCTTAGGAAGAAGTGGGACTTCCCAAGGACTCGTTGTGTGTCCAGGAATTACAAAGGAAGATTTCAAAGGAGAAATTAAAAGTATAGAGATGCAATTTAATAAGGGTGATATGATTGCTCAGCTGCTATGTTTCTTTGCATCAAGGGAAAAGCCATTCATGTTGAAATGATAGAAAGGTTTGGATATACTGGAAAATGCATGTTCTGGCAAACAGTTATTAATGATCAGAGGCCAAAATTAAAACTGCAAGTAAATGGTATTGAAATAGAAAATTTGGGGGGATATCGGAGTTGATGTAACCATCATTTCACAAAGTTCTTGGAATTCAGAATGGCCACTTCAAAAGGTCTATACCTACATTCCAGGAATTGAAAAGTTGTATGAGATAAAACAAAGTGTGAGATGCATTAAATGTGTGCAACTGACGTATGTGGCTGATATACCCATAAATTTTATGGTGAAGGGATCTTCTATAACAGTGATTTACTCAGATTAATATTCCTGCCATTTCAGAGACAGCCTATGATAAAATAAAGGTTGAAATGGTAAATGTTCCTAGTGAAGATATTGATATATGTCATCAAAAACAAACCCAAGCTGTGCCAATTGTCCAAACACAGGACATAACCAACATTGTTTCTGAACTTATAAGGGAGAGGGGCACTTTTGAAATACTTTGGCTCGGACCTTAAAATGGTTTACTGACAAGCCTGTGTGGGTAGATTTTTTGCCCATAACTAAAAAAAAATTATAAGCACTTGAGCAGGTTATATAAGAGGAGCTGGAGGCTCAACATATAAAAGTCCATGGAATTCCCCCGTATTTGTGATTAAAAAAAAAATCAGGAAAATGTAAAATGTTAATAGATTTAAGAGCAGTGAATAGAGTAATCCAACAGTAGGTCCATTATAGTCTGGACTTTCTTTACCTTCTTTATTACCTAAGGATAGTCTATAATAATAATTGATTTAAAGGATTGCTTTATTTATTTATTTATTTATTTATTTATTTATTTTTACTATCTACTTGTATGTGCAAGATAGGGAAAGGTTTGCTTTCTTAGTGCCTATGCATCATAACGCTCAACCTGTAAAAAGATTCCAGTGGAACTTTCTACCACAGGGAATGTTAAACAGTCCAACACTGTGCCAATATTTTGTGCAAAAACCACTAGAAATAATTAATATGGTAGAGTCTGACACACATACTTTAGAGAAAATGTTTAAGATACACACAAAGAATTCTGCCATGCTGGAAGTTAGAGATTGCTGCTGAAAAATGACAAGGAGGAGATTCTTTTAACTATTTGGATTATAAAATAAGTCAATAAAATTCAGCCACAAAAGGTACAGATCAGAAGATATTAGCTGCAAATCCTTAATGATTTTTTTGGATATTTTATTTATTTACATTTCAGACGTCCTTAATGATTTTTAAAAAGTAATGGGAGATACTAATTTGCTATGGCCCACCATTGGATTAACTACTCAAGTGTTAAGTAATTTGTTTCAAACATTACAGGGACTTGGACAGTCCAAGATAGTTGTTAGTGTCTTTTTAATCAGTGTCTTACCCAGCTATCTCTCAAATAATTGATATTGGACCATTATATTTCTTTAACATGCTTTGAAGGTACAGCATCTGAGCAGTATTATTTTATTATTCTAAGATAATCTGTTACTTCCCACAAAAAATCACAAGATAGTTACATTTTATGGCTTTTTAAAACTCAAACTGTTGTCTCATGGTCTCTCCTGCACTCTCTCCCCATGACTAAGTCCCAATTTTCTCTTTCCCTCACCCACTCTCCCAGCTGGCAGAAAGTTCAGCCTTATTCTCTGCCCTGCTCATTCAGTGACTGTTAAGATTTCTTTATTGACACTTCAGGAAACAATTGGATAGCTGCTGTTTACACAAGATTGAGACATTAGAGTCTCTGAATATAGATTGTAACCATGTATAAAAGAGACAGAAATCAATATTTGAATCTTCACACAGTGCACAATAATATTATGTCTACAATTAACAAAGGAATAAAATAAAGTCAACTTTAGTAGAAAAGAGAAGAAAGATGAATACGTGGATCACATAGGTCCCAAACTTCATTGTATTTTGGTTATTTTGCTTTCAATTCATTCTCCTATTGGGCTCATTATGCAAAGGAAATGGTATTATGGAATGAATTTTCTTAGCACACAAAGTAAAAAAGTATATGACTATATCAATTGCTAGAAACAGATCTGGCAGAAATCATAGTAGCTTATACTAATGTCAAAATCGTGTCATTATGGATAATCAGTGAAGATTGGTAAAGAGTGTTAAGCAACTATTTAGAGATATTAACAACAAATATCCTAAAAGCAAGCACTTTCTGTTTATGAAAAAAAACTAATTGGATTCTCCCATGTATTGTAAAAGAAATTCCAGTTCCTAATGTGCTATGTTCTACACTGATGAAAATGAGTTGGGAATAACAGGCTATAAGTTAGACAAAATGAGCAAAGTAATTCAAAACCCTCATACCCAATTCTTATGGTATTATTAGATTTTCTTGAAACTCTTTATATAGTTACTTAATCACAATATACTGAAAGAGTTGTTTTGTATATAGAAATTGCTCAAGTTATTCTGGACAATTCAGAATGAACCTTGTTATTTATACAGTTGCAACAGGCAATCAGAAACTATCTATTATATATCACTCATATTCAGCTTACTAGATAGATTAGCACATGGAAATGTGACCAATTATTAACAGGAAATGTTTTAGAAGCCCTAAAATTTCATTAGAAATATGATGTTAACAGTAAAGGTTTAAAGAAAAAAATTCTATCACCTGGTAACAAGCCAAGGAAATTATAAGAAAATGTCATACTTTGTCTTTATGGAGCCAAACTCCATAATCACTAGAATTAACCCTAGGTGTACCAGAAGTAAGAAAATATGACAGATGGATACATTTTATTTTGCAGAATTTGAAAAAGTAAAGTTTGTACACAATACCATTGATATGTAATCAGAGTTTCAATGGGCAAATGCTTTGAGTTCTGAATAGGCAGATTCTGTAATTACACACTTACTGGAAGTAATGGCTCTTATGGGGATTGTTGGTTTCTGGGAATCACCACAGAAATCACTCAGACATAGATCTCAGTCAAGTAGAAAGGGTTTCTTAAATACCACACCCAAAGATTGATGGATCAGAGACAGGATTCAGGCTTGGCAGCTGAATTGTGACTCTGAGTTAAGATCTACAGGGCTTTTAAGCCTGAGATCCTCAAACATCTGTCCCAAGTTATTCCACCAATTAATATTTAGGGATTGGGAGATTTCCTTAGGAATATGTCTTTGTTGTACACCTATCCTGCTTCCATTTGTTGAGGGATTCGACCTGTTCTATTGTTCATGTCTTAACTTGCCAATCTGGATGTCAGTTGCCAATGTATGCATTTCTTTTTGCTCAGTAGGATATCAGTTTCCAGGGAGGTCTTGGGAACTTAAACTTTACTTTATCACTACTGAAAATGAAAGTCTTAAACCAAATAATTTCTTACATTGATGCAGTTGTCTCTCTTATGCTGTGTTCCATTCATATGGCAGCTTATAAAAGCAAATACCAAAAAAGCATATACACAGGTGGGGTAATTACTGCTGGGTGGTTGGTTTAGTTCTAGGCTTATTATGGGTAACTATGCAAAGCAATGCTACTGAATACTATTGTGATTGGTTTCCAAGGACACAAGACATAACAGAATATGTAATCAACTTAGGCACAAGAAACTTTCTAAGTAACAACAGAAATAACACATAAGAAAGTTTCCTTATAATGTTACTAACACTACAAAATGGCAGGCTAGCCAGGTAACAATTACTAGGCCTTAACATTTTACCTAGTTCTAAACATTCCATTAATACCTTAATATTTTACTTAGACCTTAACAAGGATATGTGTTACAAATAGGGACTGACAATTTCTCTTTATATGTCTCTAGTAAGAGGAAGCAATTCTTTGTATATTAAAATATAAAGCATATTTTAGGTACATCACACAATCATACAGGACAAGAAGTTCTGGAAAGTTCTAATTGCACCTTAAAAGAAATGTTATAAAACAAAAAGGAAGAATAAAGATACCCAGTGATGAACTAAATAGTACTCTATTAACTTGAAATTGTCTGAATGTTAATGAGAAAGGAACAAAAGCAGCTTAGAGACACTGGGTTATCAAAAAAAAAAAACCCGTGGAATTAAATCAGCCTGTATACTATAAACATTTTAACATCAGAATGGAATCCAGTTAATGTTTTGTATTTCAGTGCAGATTTGTTTATATATCCACAGGAAATAAAAAGCTGTGCACATCATCAAAACTGATAAAGAATAAAATTGAGCAGGAGAACTCTTCTAAAAACCTTGGCTACTGAGCTGAAAAGCACTTATCTCATTGTAAATGTCTCTGTTTCTAATTTCCCGCTACATGTGGCACAATTAATGCCTTAAAAGAGAAGTGGGGAAATGTAGAATTTTGGTTTTTTTTAAAAACACAGAATTATTATGTGTTTTTTGTTTTAATCCCAGGTATAGGGATATAAGGCAGCTTTGGACTGACTGCAGCAGCTGACTATAGTTTGCCTTGTGCTCCAGGCAAGCCATAGTTTGCCAGCTGTATACAGTTTCTGTGATTGTGTGATATTTGAAATACTGATAAATTTTATTTTATTTATTTATTTATTTTTATTTTATTTAGTGGATATTTTATTTACACATCAGATGCCATCCCCTTTTCCCATTTCCCCTCCCTAGAAAACTCCTATCCCATCCCCCCTTCTCCTTTTGGCTTTTATACAATTTTTTAAATGTTAATCAAATCCTTTATAAGTTGGTTAATGCTCAATTACAAGATGCTCATATAATCAGAAGTGTAACTCAATACCCAAACTAGATATATCAACTATCTTTGACTGGCAGAGACACGCAAACATTTGCCTCCATGTTCCCCCTCCCCTCTCTTTCTCCTCCTCCTCTCCTTGCTCCTCCTACCTTAGCTTCTCCAACATATCACCTTTCCTGTTAAAATAAAACTTTTCTCTCAAAATACAATTAGAGCATAACTATACCAATTTGTATCAGTAAGGTACAAAATACCCAGTCCATCATTTGGTTGACTAACCAGAACCTCTGTCATCTCTCCTAACTAAAAGACTTAGCTCTGAACCTGCCTTTTTTCTTAGCTTTAGAATGAATGTCAGCTGAAAACCTGTTGGGAGCCGATCTTTAGCAGAAAGCAGCTATCAGCTTTGCAGCCATCTTGAGCCATATACCCTGACATGAGACTTAGATTACAATAGCCTACAACAGCTGAGCACACTCTGATAATCTTGGTTTAGATACCTTGGGTGTGTGAGATTAAAGGTGTATAACTTAAGAGTGTGACTTAGAAGTGTAGAGATCAGATTTAGAAACAAGACCTAAGGGCATGATTAAAGGTGTGACCAAAAGACATGGCTTAGAAGTGAGACATATAAAAGGCAGAGGCAGAAGAGAGAGAATCAGACACTACAGAGAGTACAACTTGGAGTACAACTTGGAGTAGGAATTAGGCATTAGGTAGCAGGCACTTGGAAGAGAACTTGTAAGAAGTAACTTGGAACTTGGAGGCACTAGGAACTAGGGACTAGGAATTTAGGACTTAAGACTTGGACTAAGAAGAGAGACTGAAGAATAAACGGGATAGAATCACACTCTGTCTGGTCTCCATTCTTCGAGTCCATCCTCACTCTCTCCCTTGCTGAACCCCGACCCACGGACTGGAGCGGCAGCTTGGGCAGGGATACAGTGGCCGCCCAAATGCGGGGCAGCCCGGGCCTCAACATTTTGCTGGGGCCGCGACATTTTTGGCTGCCCGAACGTGGGGCTAGTGCGGTTCTCAACAAAAACCATCCTCTCAAATCTTTTCTCTCAAAGTAAATAGCTGGGATTGGCTATAAGACTATAAGTCTTCAACCTGTCAGAAATCTAGAATGACTGAGTTAACTGAAATTATGGGAAGCACAAAGCATAGCTTCTAAAACTTGGCCAATTTATAGAAACCACTGAACACCTG
This sequence comes from Arvicanthis niloticus, assembly GCF_011762505.2. NCBI lineage: Eukaryota > Metazoa > Chordata > Mammalia > Rodentia > Muridae > Arvicanthis > Arvicanthis niloticus. The sequence continues at coordinate 52,265,319 of NC_047677.1, read as the reverse complement.
AACAGTCCCTATACTACAAAACATTGGAGCATCCGATCTTCAGCCTTCTAGCCCAGGATCATCTGACAAATCTTGTGATGCACAATTATTAAGGGCTGATTACCTTGTCTTGGCAGATATAATCAGTCGACTATTCTGAAAGTGTGTCCTTTTCTGGACAATGATTTGTCTGTAGATGAAAAGAGGCAACTCTTGCCTAGTGGCTGTCTCACCACAACTGGAGTAACTCCAAAGATGCTCAGTTTCTTCTTAGAATCCAAGACAGGAGGCTGTCAGGAGCAGACAGGTCTCTAATCAAAATGAACATTAATACAGAAATGTTTCTAATGTCAATTCTGTGGACTTCTGACGTTTTGAAAACCAACTATCCATGTAAGGCAATCTGGACTGTTGTCTGTTAACTCCTCTCAGCTATTTCTAAATAAAATATAGAAAACACCCTAACAATAAACTCAGAGCCATGAATTTGCTATAGGCCCTTAACTCGCAGTCTAACCATCTCAAATCAGTTTTAAAAAGTTAAAGAAGGACTGGGTCTAAGCCTTGTGTTCCTAAATGTGTTATACAGGCACAATGCCTATGAGAGTATCAATATTTATCTCACTTTTATATCAATAAGAAGCTCATACCAATGAAAACCTTAAATTTAAAATCAAAGTAAATTTGTGCCATTTAAGAAATTATATCTTCATCTTGATAATAATTATACAGATAACTTATGGCTACCAATAGCTTATGGCTATGAAATAAATCCTAGCTAATCCTCCCTATTCCAACAAAACCACTACTTTTCCCTAGAAGGACAGCCCAATATTAACCATCTCAGCCCCCAAGCCCAGGAAATAGAGGTGCCAACTCTTCATTAACTTCTTCAAGCTGATTATGGGCACTGAGATATTAGAAGAGGGGCAGGGGGGAAGAGTAAATTGATAAGCCTCTGACGTCTGTGTCTTCACTGTTTCCAGCTGGAATTTCAGACATCAGAGGTTTGAGCAGGTCTGCTCAGCTTGCTTGATGAGTAGATACACCAAGGCTGTGTATTCTGCAATATACAATTCTCAAAACAAATTTTAGTATCAAGAAAATTTTTTGTTTGAATTCTGGAATCTAGTCTTCTGGAGGCCTGCCTCTGACATGTCTAATCCATATAATTCTGGGAATTTCTATAAGGGTGTACTCCCACCATCCTCTCATTCCTGCCTCCCTCCTCTCAAACTCCCCAACACTAAGGAACCCAAACTTTCAGGCACCAAGGCTGTCCACTTCCACTGATGCCTGGCAAGGCTACCCTCATCTCCCTATACAAGTAGAGCCATGAGTCCCTCCCTTTGTGTTCTTGTGCTGGAGATTTTAGAATGGATACTCCAGCTTGTTTCTTAGGACCATTTGCTTGAAAATTGTTTTCCAGCCTTTTACTCTAAGGTAGAGTCTGTCTTTGTCACAGAGTTGAGTTTCCTGTATGCAGCAAAATGCTGGGTCCTGTTTACATATCCAGTCCATTAGCCTATGTCTTTTAATTGGGAAACTGAGTCCATTGATGTTAAGAGATATTAAGGAACAATGATTGTTGCTTCCTGTTATTTTTGTTATTAGAGGTGGAATTATCTTTGTGTGGCTATCTTCTTTTGGATTTGTTAGAAGAGGATTACTTTCTTGCTCTTTCTAGGGCATAATTTCCCTCCTTGTATTGGAGCTTTCCTGCTATTATCCTTTGTAATGCTGGGTTTGATGAAAGATACTGTGTAAATTTGGTTTTGTAGTGGAATATCTTGGTTTCTCCATCTATGGTAATTGAGAATTTTTCTGGGTATAGTGGCCTGGGCTGGCATTTGTGTTCTCTTAGAGTCTGTATGACATCTGTCCAGCATCTTCTAGCTTTTATAATCTCTGGTGAGAAGTCTGGTGTATTTCTGATAGGTGTGCCTTTATATGTTACTTGGCCTTTTTCTCTTACTGCATTTAATATTCTTTCTTTGTTTTTTGCACTTGGTGTTTTGATTATTATGTGACAGGAGGTATTTCTTTTCTGGTCTAGTCTATTTGGCGTTCTATAGGTTTCTTGTATGTTTATGGGGATCTCGTTCTTTAGATTAGGGAAGTTTTCTTCTATAATTTTGTTGAAGATATTTATTGGCCCTTTATTGGGAATCTTCACTCTCATCTATACCTATTATCCTTAGGTTTGGTCTTCTCATTGTGTCCTGGATTTCCTGGATGCTTTGTGTTAACCAACTTTTTGCACTTCTTTGACAGTTGTGTCAATATTTTCTATGGTATCTTCTGCACCTGAGATTCAGTCTTACTTAGATAGGGGAACAAAATAATCACGGGAGGTAGAAGGTATGAGGGACTTATGAGGAAGAGGGGAGGGGGAGAGGAAAGAGGGGCAGGATAAGATGTGGGAGGAGACAAGGGAGATGTATAGAGGGTCAGAAAATTGCACAGAGCTGTGTAGCAATGGGGGATAGAGGAACTGGGGGTAGCCATCAGAAAGTCTCAGATGCCAGAAAACCAAGAGGCTCCTAGGACCCAACAGAGATGACATTAGCTGAAAGAGAGAGAGAACCTGTAGAGACCTCCAGAGGTTAGGCACTGATTGAGGGATGGGGCCACACATCCTACTCAAAAAATTTAACCCAGAATTGCTCCTGTCTAAAAGAATTGCAGGGACAAAGAGTGGAGCAAAGACTGAAGGAAAGGCCATCCAGAGACTGCCCCACCTGGGGATCCATCCCATATGCAGCCACTAAACCCAGAAATTATTGCTGATCCCAAGAAGTGATTGTTGACAGGAGCCTGATATAGCTGTCTCCTGAGAGGCTCTGCCAGAGCCTGACCAATGCAGATGCAGAAGCTTGTAGCCAATCATTGGACTAAGCATGGGGACCCCAGTGAAGGAGTTAGGAGAAGGATGGAATTTTTTGTACTGTTCTCTTTGTTTCTATTTTGTTGATTTCATCTCTCGGTTTGATTATTTCTGTCTACTTCTCTTGAGTGTGCTTGCTTATTTTTGTTCACGAGCTTTCAGGTGTAGTGTTAAGTTTCAACTGTTGAGATCCCTCCAATTTTTTTGTAGGCACTTAGTGCTATGAGCTTTCCTTTTAGCACTGTTTTCATTGTATCCATAAGTTGTGGCATGTTGTGCATTTATTTTCAGTGAATTCTAAAACCTTTTTCTTTTCTTTTAAATTTTTTATTTCCGTTTTGACCCAATAGTCATTCATTAGAGACTAGCTCAGTTTCAATGAGTTTGCAGGTTTCTGTTGTTGAAATCTAGCTTTCATCTGTGGTTGTTTGACAGAAGGTGGTTATTTCAAATTTCCTGTATCTATTGAGACTATCTTTGTGACCAAGTATATCATCAATATTGGAGAAAGTTACATGAGGGACTGACAAGGTATGTTCTTTTGTGTTTGGGTGAAATGTTTTGTAGATATATGTTAGGTCCATTTGGTTTCTAATGTATATTAGCTCCAGTATTTCTCTGTTTAGGCATTGTCTGAATGACCTGTTTATTATTGAGAGTGGAGTATTGAAGTTTCCCACTATTAGTGTATGAGGGTCAATGTGTGGTTCAAGCTTTAGTAATGTTTTTCTTATGAACATGAGTGCCCTTACATTCTGAGAATAGATGTTAAGAATTGACATGTTATGGAATCTGTTTCCCTAACTGGGCTGGCTTCCTTGTCTTGCCTCAGTGGGAGAGGCTGCACTAGAAATATGCTCTTGGAAGAGCTAGAAATATCTTGGAGCCAAGGCCTTAGGGAAGCTTTGCCTTCAGATCCTGATTTCAACTCTTCCCACTTTTAGGGCCACTGTGTACTTGATCTGTGACACTCTTCATATACCCCGTGTTCTCATTGTACAACACTACCTAATTAGCTTCCTACTGTTTTGTCTCATTGTATGATAGGTTCCAATTAATTCTGTCCCACTTCCGACCTGACCAGACCTGCTGGACTACTTAATAAACTTACCTGGCATAAGACCTAGTTTTGCATAAGTCATCCTGACTTTAGATTTCTAATTTTCTTCATCTTCTCATTTTAGTCATCCATCTTAGGACCCTGTCACTGAAGGGTCCTAAGCATGACCTGGTGGTCCAGATTATGAATTCCATTGATTAAATTTATTTCTGTCTTCCTCAGTAAGAGGAAATATTTCCATACTCTAAACTCAATGTGAAGGCTTTGCAAGTAAGATAGTGTCTTTTTACTTTGAAACTGGTTTTCTACTTGCTTAGAGAAACCTAATAGGAAATTGTTGGTCAATTATAAATGGTTCCCAGGCTAGTGTAGAAAAAGGAAACAGGTACTGACCAGAGTTCAAATGATTCTGCAGTTAGTCTTATGGAAAAAAAAAAAAAAAAAAAAAAAAAAAAAAAAAAAAAAAACTTGCTGTTCATATATGCAATGCTTCTTCTTACATTCTTCTGATAATATTCTCCTGGAGAAACCAGTTTTTCCTTGTACTGTAGAACTTCTTCAGGTATTGTCTTCTGTAGAATTGATAATCTTCTAAACTATCATGAGCATTTTAGGTTTATGATACATTATGCCTTTCAGTCATAACCACTTTCAATTAATCTCCAACAATGTTAATTAGAATCATAAGAAGTCAATATTATAATCCAAAATCCCAACATTTGTGGGTCAGGAGGCTGCCACAAGCATTTATCATAAATACCTGTCTTTTTCTTATGTAGGTACACAGCATAGACAATGTACCCATAACCAGCTTTCTGACTTTTCTATTCTATTCTATGTGATTAGAATTCAAAAAATATGACTGGCTTCTATTTAACATTGCCTTAAGGTAAATTTTATATTGTCTTTCTTCACAATATTACATAGAAAATAAACTCCCTAGGTCAATGCAATACCCATCCCTGTATCAGCATCAGATGAAAGAGTCCCAAACTCTATTCCTATACCAATGATCTTTAACTCTTCTCCCAAATGCTTTCATGGTTTAAATTATGAACTATGGACTCCTAATTTCTCTGAATTTGGAAACACAAAGAAACATCAATCCCACTGGAACCTTTCAGTTGGATAATAGAGGAAGCTCCTTTGTCTACTACACCATTGACAGTGGTCATTTATCTTAGTCCACCATTATCTGTTTATAAATCTTGATAAATCAAAATATAGTTTAGAATATGTGAATCAAATCAACATACAAGTTACAGTAAATATCACTATTTATAATGAAACACCTAAAATAATCTCTTACCATTTTTAGGAAGTAATCATGACATCTATTAATTTCTATTTAATCTATCCAATTTGTTAATAACCAATTCCACCCTGCTTAGATGAATATTATAACTATCTATTACTGTTTCAATCTTGTCAATCTTATTTTTATTCATTCAGAGTATTTTATAATTATGTACACATTTCTGTTTTCCTGTAGAGTCCCTTGGATCTCTCCATTACCTCTTCTCATTCTCTTTTTAACTGAATTTGATTGGATGCTTTTATTAACATATGTCAGACATATCCCTAGAGGAAAACTGAGACAGCAAATTCAATAAAGCTTCTTTCTAATACTGTTGCTCAGTTTCATTAGGAAGATCATGTGGGATATTCATGGAAAATGGGGTCCCCTTAAACACATCATAGACATTTACAAGAATATTACTTGTAAATTAGTTCCATGTGATACGCACACACATATCTGCTGCTTTATCTGGATTGCTCAAGATAGCATGTGCAGCAATGAAAAGACAGATACTTTTATGGGGAAGTGTGCTTTAGAGCAGTTATATCTTGTCTACGGGGAGGGCTGCTCCTAGATGAAGCATCTGTTTTGTGTCTATAACATATTTAACCATCTAATTGCTTAACAGTTTTGCCTTTGAGTACTGTAACAACTCAAATGTTTGCTTCCATTCCATGTTATTTAAAAACATGCAATGTCCCTAGATTAGTTATTTTTTAGAATAAATGTTAGTTAGTAATTCTTGGATTTATTAATTAATAGTAATTAAGTATTCAGACACTGGTTATACTTGTCTACAGAATAAAGTAACTCTTATACATAACCCCAGGCTATGTGTTGCCTCATCTTACCTCATTTCATGTTGACTACCTTCTTGGGAAATGTAGCCACTGGGACTTTTAGGATTCCTGGGCTAGGGACAGAGAGAAAGGAAGGAGGTGGGAGATCTGCCATTATGGGAGAATGAGAGAAAAAAGTGCCACACCGGAGAAAGTGAGGGACAACAAGCAGCTGCCATGTAAGAGCCAGGGAAGAACAACCACAAGAGGGCTACCTGACTGGGTCAGGGCAGCAAAGATGGAACATAGATTTTAGTAAGTAATGACTTAGGAATGTTGCTGAGATATTTATATTGGCGTTTTCTTGGACCAACTATCTAAGCTGCGGCAGCTCTGCTTAGCTTAGCCACCATGTTCCGCGTCCAGAGGCTACGTGTGTACCACAGCTAGAAACAGCCAGCCAGAAACACCAGCCCTGCCACCCATGAGACACCAGCATGGGAGATGGCTCTGCCAATCTTCCATGCTGTCTCCACAAAGCTGGGCTGAGCCCAAACCATCCCGCCATCCACATGGTACCTGGTATGAATGAAATTCTAATGCTTAAAGATTAACCAAAGTCTTTATATGTTTGGTAATGCTCAATAACAGTATGCCCATACAATCAGAGGTGTTTCCCAACTAGCTAACCTAAATATAAATTGTTACCCAGGACTGCTTTCCATACCTGCATGGCTCTTCATCCTCCTACATCTCTGCTCTCCCTAGCTCCTCCTCTTCCTTTTTCTCTTCCTCTCCTTACTCCTCCCACCTTAGCTCCTCCTACATGGGAATAACGGAAGAAGGTGGATTAGACATGTGGATGTTAGGAAATGACCCAACCATTGAGCTGCTTTAGCCATATCAAAATATAAAGTGTGTGTGAGTGTCACTGATTCAGGATTTCAGAATATTGGGGTGAGTAGCGAGGAATTTACTACCATCAGGATCAATTTGAGTATTTAATTGGGAACTACAAAAGCTAGAGTTCTTTTGGTAATGCATGTATTCCAGACAAAATTTATTTTAGAGAGTAACTTAGATCTAAATATTAAAGTCAAGTTTCAAGAAAACTTGAATTTAGCTCAGAATCAAGGCCTATAATCAATTTCCCATCAGTTTCACAACCAAAACCACTCCAGAACGACATAGAATGGGAGATAACAATCCCAACACAGTCATAGGTAGAGATAGCAAGAGATGTGAAATCCTGGTATCATAACTCACTGTGACCCAAGAAGCTATTTCTAGCCTCTATTCTTCACTGCAGTGCACAACAGCTTTCACATTTTATGTTTAGACTAGGAAACATGAAATAGAGTTGCTAACTATGGAGTCAACACTACATTATTACAAGTCCTTGATATTCAAATGTTTTTAAATTTCCTCCAATTCTTCAATAATTGCTTCATTTGATATTTAAGGTAGAAATTAAGAGTGATATGTATGAGATCTTCTACTCTGCTACCCCACACATTGAGATCTGACTAAATACAAGAAGAGAAAGCTTCCACTGCTAAAATCTTGGGCTCTTCTGAAATATAAAACATTTTGGGATCAAAAGGAATGTTCATGTCAAAAGAAACTTGATCATGACTGAGAGATCATGAAACTTGATTAAAGAATGTAAAGGAAAAGAGAAGTTTCTGTTTCTCCCTGCTTTGTGCCTTGGCATCTTCTCCCTCCTTTCATCCTTTCTCCCTTTCTCCCTTTCTCTCTTTCTCTCTTTCATTCATTCATTTATTCTTTCTTTTTCTTTCTTTCTCTCTTTCCTTCCTCTTTTCCTATCTTCCTCCCTCCTCCCTTGCCCTTCTCTTTCCCCCTTCTATTTATTTCTCCCTCCCTCCCTTCTTGTCTTTCCCTCTTTCTTTCTAATGTATAGCTGTTCTTTTCACATTTTGCCTTACTCTCTTCCTGTTTCCTTTTCATACCTTTCTTTCTTCATTCCTTCCCTCTCACCTTATCTTTCCAGTCTCCTTAATTCTCTTCCTCCTTCCCTTCCAGTTATATATCCTTCTCCCACATGTGTATCCTCATTATCTACCAACTCCTGGCATATAAGCAGAATATAATATCTTTCCAAATAGTATATATGTACACATATCTTTGTGTGTGTTATATGTGAACTATCTTTCATAAATTATCAGAATCAAGGCCAGTCATTTATGAATAAATATTTTTAATAAATACATTCTTAGTATATAAAAGCACAGGCACAAAACAAAGAATTGTAATGTGTACGTCTCTAATTTATTTGGCTTCTGGCGGGCATGAGAACTTTTAAAATAGTAATATTTATATAGTTTTAAAATACACAATAAGGTGTGTCAAATGTTATCCATGAAGTCTAAGAATTTTGGAGTAAAGAAGAATAGGTTTGCAGGGGCAGTGGGGAAAGGGATTACCTTAGTCTCTAAGTACACAGTTGAGAAAAATTTGAAGTCATAGAACCAAAATGTATTCCAGTGAGTTGTGTACTTCTTGTTCATAAAGGAACAAACAATTGTCATAGTAGTTAAGGTCCATATCAACCTAGACTACATTCTTTCTCCAGTTTCCAGATATCTGGTCCCAGCCATTTCTTACAAATGCTCCTCTGCCTTTCATCCTCTCTTGCTTCTAATTCTCTAATCTGTATCATGACAATCCTAATATAGAATGTTTCCAGTACCTAGTTTGTTATATTCTGTGATCATAGGTTATATTTATTCATTCATCTGTTTCTGGGCATCTGGGCTGATTCCACATCATAACTATTGCAAGCAGTGCACTAATAAATGTAGCATTAGAGTATCTCTTTGATATGCTGATTTAATTCCTTTGGTGTGTGTGTGTGTGTGTGTGTGTGTGTGTGTGTGTGTGTGTGTATGATAGATCATCTGAAAAACTTACTAACAGTCTTTCTTGGGACTTCCATACTACTCTCCAGCTGTATTACTTTAGTTTACTTCTCTACCAACTGTGTATGAAAGTTCTGTTTTTTTCTGTACCCTCACCAACATTTGGTCTTTGTGGTTCATTTTTATTAGCTCCTCTAATCATATCATCAGAGATTATATCTATTCAATTTGTACTTCCTTGATAGCTACTGAGATTAAAATAGTTTTTATGCACTTATTAGCTTTATGTATTTTCTCCATGTCTTAGCTAGGGTTTTACTGCTGTGAACAGACACCATGACCAAGGTAACTCTTTTAGGACAATATTTAATTGGGGCTGGCTTACAGATTCAGAGGTTCAGTCCACTATCATCAAGGTAGAAGCATGCAGCAGCCAGGAAGACATGGTTTGGGAGGAGCTGAGAGTTCTATTTCTTCATCTGAAGACCACTAGGAGAAGCCTGGCTTTCAGGCAGTTAGGATGAAAGTCTTAAAGCCCATAACCATTTTAACACATTTCCTCCAAAACGGCCACACCTACTCCAACAAGACCACACCTCCAAATAGTGCCATGCCCTGGGTAAAGCATATTCAAACCAAGACACTTTGTTAATGCTTCTTCAGATAATATTTATATGACTTTCAAAAATTTTGTGCCATAATATTTTAATGTGAAAAACTAGAAATTATAGAGGTAACAACTAAGAAGAAACTAGTTAACTAAATATGCTATATGCTTAACATAATACTACAAATATGAACTCATTCAAAGAGGAACAATAGAAAGGCATACTATTATTTGAATCAAATATAGACCTATGTTGTACATATTGTATGGTAAGTCACATTTCAATGCAATAGTGATACATTTTTGTATAACTATAAATTATATTGGTGTGTTTGGGGGAAACATGATTTATGTTAGGAGAGTTTCTATTGAGTTTTTTATTTGTGATCATAAAATACACCATTTATCCAAAATAGGAGAATTTGTATTACTTGAAATAATTAAAAACTTAAAAATAAGTAAGCATAATTTATTTTTCCTTACTTAATCTTGAACATAAAATACATTTTCTAAAAAAAATCATTCAGTAAAAATTTAAATTGCTTGTGTAATATATAGAAAGTCTTTCATAGGTTCTACATTTGGCTAAGAATTATAAAGCTGCTAGAGCCCAAGTTTTTGTCTAAAAAATATTACAATTGCCAAATTTAAATGATTGCTTTACTATGCTTTCACAATATCTCAGAAAACTTGGCAAAGTAAAAATAGATTTTCTTTTAAAAATAGAATAACTAGAAATATTGTTGAAAAAATTCATTATATTTTCAAAACTATGTCTTAAAAAAGAAAAAAAAAAAACAGAAAACCTAAAGGGTATCTCCTCAAGTTATATTGTTTTTAATATAATTTTAAATTTTGTAGGCTTGACTAGTTTTATGCCTTATTTAACTAACTTTCTCATTAATAGTAGACCCAAAATTGTTTTTTCATAAATTAGATCTTTAAATATGCATATTAGTAATATTCTATTCTAAAATGCTTTTGTAATTCTGAAAAATATAAAATTATTGGCATTATTCATTATTCATTCAGTATAGTCACTTTTAACAAGCAAAAAGTAGGACACAATTTGATTTAACCTTTATGCCATTGAATAATAGTTTCCTTTACCTGATGACATTTATAATTTGACATTACACAAAACAAATATTTCCCACTGTGAATGTTGATATTTTAGAATGTGCTTCTGTTTATTGACATGTGTCTTTTGGTTTTATTCTTACTTTCTTAGAAACAATGAATTGTGTTTGTTTTTATGTTTGAATGTATTACTGAGGAAGTACTCAAGAACTCTCAAGAAATGAACTCTTATTTAATGTTTAAAGTTAAAGTAATACCAAGAGAGATTTTTACTAAAGCAATTATTCACATGAAGGAAGCATACGACCCTAGGGAACTCATTATAAAGTTGGAGTTACTGATGTTTATGACCTCATATCCCAAAGGATTCTGTCAATTAGGACTTTCCTTTTTTCCAATGATATTTGTAGCCATTAAAAACTTCAACTGAATAGAGCAAAAATTACCTTAAAAGGCTTCTTAAAAATTCACTGCATATTGACTTGTGGTCATTATCCATGGTTCAGTAGTTGATTCTACCCCTATTCATATGCTAGCTACATTAAGTGGATTCAGTAGGCTTTTAAAAAATGGTGCTTGTATTTTGATTAGAACTGCATTAAATCTGTAAATTGCTTTCAGTAAGATTGTCATTTTCAAAATTTTAAATCAACCAATTCATAAGTAGAGAATACATTTCCATTTTCAAGTGTCTTTCTCAATATCTTTCTTCAGAAATTTAAAGTTTTTAATGTAAAGGGTTTTTTTTTATCTCTCTGATTAGGTTTATTACAAGATATTTTATTGCCTTTGATGCTACTGTTAATGCTAGTCTGTCCATGATCTCTTTCCAGGTGTTTGAAAGGCTACTGAATTATACCATGCCACTTAGATGAAATAGTTGGTTGTTTCCACAAGTTTCCTGATAGAATTTCTGGAATGTCTTATAAATAATGTAAAATCATCTGCAAAGAGACACAATTAGACTTCTTCTTTTCCTATTTCCATATCATTAATATTCTTCCTTTACCTCATTGCTCTATCTTGTTCTCCCAGAACTGTATTGAAAATGAGTGGCAATAGTGAGCAACTCTATCTACCTCTTGATTTTAATAAAATTGCTTCCAAGTTTTTCTCCATTTCTGATAATGTTGACTTTGTATTATCAGGCATAGCCTTTATTACGTTGAGTTATGTTCCTTTTGCAAAGAGACACAAATCCTACTCTTACTAGAATGTTTACCATGAAAACATGTTGTTTGATCTTATCAAATGGGCTTTTTTATGCCTATTGAGATAATCATGTGATTTTTTGCCTTTAAGGCCATTTATATGATTTAGTAACTTGCATGTGTTGACACAATCCTTCACTTTTAGAATAAAAATTTGATCATGGTGGATGATCCTCTTGGTATGTGATTATATTCCAATTTTTAGCCATTTGGGGCTGACAATACTCCTTGTGAAAATCATAGTCTAACAAAAACCCCAGTATGAAGCATGAGAAACTCTGTTCAATAGGTTGGTCAGAGTAGTTCAGCTGACTCCCATAACAATATATACTATTGTAGTCCTTGGTTGCCTATCACAGATTGAGGATAGGCCCTTATTGCTGAGTATATTACACTTAAGACACAGGACTGGAATGATTCCAGTTGTTTCAGACCTAAAAGCCTTTTTTCTGAAATCTAGCTTCCATGGTTCCAGAAAGTAGTATAAAAGCTGCTGAGGGAAGAAATTAAACAGTCCTACCCAGATACAATACCTATGAATGTTAACAATTATCAACATGGTGAGATAGACAAGAGGTACATTAAGTTACATGAACATAGTTGGTAGCATCCAATAGCTCTTTTATTAGAATTAAGACCCAACCACAAGGATGAAAATTATGTCTTGTACTGGAAACCTAGCCAGCTTCCTATTGCTAATGAAATCCTAGTCCTTAAAAGGATCCTACTATGGCCATTTGCTAGATCAGAATAATTAATTTCTTACTGCCAACTCACATAACATGAGTAAAGCTCCTGGATAGATTTTAAATGTTTAATTCAAGGATGATTTAATAACGTGAAATTTTATTTACATTTTGTTTCAATGTCACAATTTTGAGAAAGTCCTGATTCATATAGAAAGAAGTTACAGATACCGTGCTTGCCTTTAGTCTATCTCATTAAACATCATATTCCTGATTCTTGTAAAGAACATCTACTCCATAGAATGATATTAGGATACTTATCACAGATTTGAAAAACTGAGAATTTTGATGGTGATTATTTGACTAACTTGCCAAACACACCACAATATATTACTTAAACTTAATCGAAGTATTTTCATAAAGATTATAATCCTACGCTTCCTAGAAATTTACATTCCATAAGTACATACTACTTCTCTTAGTGATTGCTAATGACCCTAAAGTGTATTTAAAATTTATTATTAATATGATAAAAGAAATTACTTTTCTATTTAAGGAATCAAGACACATAAAGAATAATAAAATAAAAATTCAAATTTCACTTCAAAAGCTGGTCCCTGAAATGGATCTTAATACAGAACAAAAAGGATTTCAATTAATGAAAATCAAATAGATATAAAATAATGGACAAAGGAGGGTATTCATCTGGATGTGGTATTATATTTATATTAGTTTATTTATTATATTTAGTCCTAGCACTTGGAAGGCAGACACAAGGGTTTGAGAGCAACCTAGACTACAAAGCAAGTTCCAGGCAAGCCAGAACCTACATAGTGAGAACTTTTCTCAAAATAAATGTCAGACACACACACAGAGAGAGAGAGAGAGAGAGAAAGAGAGAGAGAGAGAGAGAGAGAGAGAGAGAGAGAGAGAGAGAGAGATCATTGTTGCAGATACCCTCTGCTCTCTGAATATAACCTAGGATTGTATAACTGGTAACAGCAATAGAGATGAATCATATTAAGAGGAGAGTTCTTACATATGATTTTGTGTTTGTTTGTTTGTTTAAGTGAAAAAGAGACCACAGAAAGGACCTTTGTTTGAAAAAGGTAGTCTATAGTTGGATCATTGCAAAGGTGTAAGACTACATTGCAAATAGACTTGCCATATAATTTCTCAGTTTACTGCATAAGAACCTAAGACAAAAAGATATCATTTGTAAAACTAATCTAGGGTATGAAGAAAAATCAATGCATTATTTGTACTAGGCAAGTGCTCTACCATTGAACTACATCTACTATGTCAATTATATTATTTTTATTTTTGAAACAGTATCTCACTGAATTGTCATGGCTAAATTAAAATTCACTTGTTTATGCAAGCTGGCTTCTACATTGCAATCCTTCTGCATCAGACTTCCAAACACATTGGATTATAGGTGTGCTACACACCCAGTCTCTAGAAGCATTGTTATGTTTTAAAACATGCATTTCATTTATTATTAGTAATAGTATTTGGAGAACCATTTTTGAGAAAAAATAATTTATTTAAACATAATGTTAAAGAATATGTCATTTCTATAATTTGATAATAGTAATAACTAAATAAGGAAGGGTAATGTTAGAAGAAAAAAGAAAGCAAGTGACATTTGTCACTGAATTAAAAAGTTAAGGAAGAGATAAGGGCCATGTATCATTATAAAAGAAAAATATAATAAGGAAGAAACTATTATATGAACTCATAACATAGAAATATAAAATTTATAGAATATGTGATTAAAAAGGAAATTAAGATTAAAGTAGTACAATTTAGGAGTGGAAATTAATGAGGAAAATAAAACAAATGCAATGCTTCTTTTTAAAATAAATACACAGGAAGACAAATCTATGGAGTAAACATTAAAGAAAAGATCAACATACTGAATAAAAATAATATAAATCAAGTACTAAAGGTAAAATGTATAATATTTACAGTTTATCAAGGTTTTTAAATAAATGTTTAGTTGGATTTCACATACACATATAATTCAAGCAATATAATATAAACTGAAAGTATCTACAAATTGAAAATAATTTTTGAAATTAGACCATTTTAATGAACTAGTAAAATCATCAGAAAAAAAGGATTCCTATGGTATATAAAAAGGAAATATACACTATAAAGTAATGTTTATTCAGCAAAGCAAGAAGATCCTTAACACTTATGTAATATGGTCCAACTCATCAGATACATAAACAATTCCATGAGCTCTGTACAGGGGAATATAAATCATTTGATGAAACTCAGAAATTTATGAAAAATTATTAAATACATAAAAGACTATTTTTGTTTGTTTGTTTTTTACAAATCTTCAACAGATCATCAAACTCAAAGCCAAATATTGGTTGTTTTCCTTCTGAGTGTCTGAAAAAAAAGATAACTACTTTCATCTTCATCTAGTTTTCCCTAGAGAACATAGTCAATGATGTGAGAAAAGAGAGTGAAACTAAGAAGAAAAGTTTTTGAAAGGAAAAATAAACTAACACTGTGTGCAAACAAATTTGAATAAGAATCTCCAAATAAATCAGTAGAATTAATGAAGTTATTTAACAAGGTCATTAATGTCATAGCAATATTCCAAAATAGTTGACATATTAGTGAAAACTAATTTAAAAAGAAAAAATTAAGAAAAGCAATATAATTTAGAATAATGCTGGTAGCACTATTTTAAACTGCAAATATAGATGAACTTTTTTCAGAAATTTCAAACATTATGAAAATGCAAACATACAAAAATGAAGAGGCATAGCACATTCATGACTCAGAAAACTGAATGTTGAAGTGGTAGCTTTGGCAATCTTAAATTCCATTATATTGTAGGAAATGAAATTCATTAAATTTATAAACTCAAAATCATCTATATTCTAAAATCCAAAAAGGATATTATAGGAATGACAAATTATAGTCTAATATTATTAATGAGTTAGGTGAAAATATAGACAAATAAATGCATAAATAAAATGAAATAATTCAGAATCAAGCCAACCTATGAAATGAAGGCAAAGTTTATATAATTTTAATTACATATTTCAACATAAGAATGCAAAATGAAAAATAGTTAAGCAATCTCAGTAGTTAAGAAAATATATTTGGGACAAGTTAAACTTCTGATGAAAAATAATACTTTCAATTATTATTTTTAATATTGAAATGATACAGTGGAAACTTCCAGATCCTGTGAGATTGACCCTAGCAAGGACTTCTAGTAATGGATACTATAGAGCCTGACACAGCCATATCTGTAGTCAGGCTAGGCTAATGGTGAGACTTGGACACCAACCCAGCCAGAAAATCTATGACCCACAACCTCTCCTGCCTGCAAGATGAGTTGGGGCAATGATGGCTCAAAGTTTGTGGGAATATCTCCCTAATGACTGGTCTAACCCGAGCCCCACACCATGAGAGGGAGCCTGTGGGAAGATCCTGCTATTTAAAGGTCATAGACTACCCTATCTGGACAGCTCCCCTGAGCTTGGTGCAAAATGGAGGAGTCCTTTCCTACTAGGACTTCCTCTTCTCTACCATATCTGGTGAGCCCAAACCTGACACACTCCCTGAGGAATGTCAAGTAATTCTTGGTAAATTACAAGTTCAACTTCCAGGAATGCCTCTGTATCTGAATGAGATATCCCCAGAACCTTAAGATTCAGCTAAAGAAACTTCACCCTAAGAAGAATCCTTTCCCACTCTCTAAGGTTTATATAGGCATTGTTAACCCTGAGTAAAGAGAACAAGCTGTTTCACTGAATATCATCTAAGAGAAATGTTTCACTGAATATCATTTAAGAGAGCTGTTTCGTTGAATATTATCTAAGAGAGCTGTAACATTGAAATCTTTAGAGAAGAACTTCTTCCTTTGGTGTTCATTGCTGTACCAGAATCCTGCTGACACACTGTTATGGACTCTGCTTTATTCTTTCTCCACCTGTGTGCAGCGATACCTAAACACCCCAAGGAAAAATACAGAAAACCGAACCCAGCTTCACTACTCCATACTTCTGTGCGTGGAATAGAGCAATGCCTGGACATTCCCACCCCAGGAAATAAGTTGAAAACAGAACCACAGGAGTCCATTCCTGACACTACTTAGATCACCAGTATCCAGAAGCTGAATGGCTCAGACACCTATGGTACAACCTAATTGACTGAAAAAAAAAAGGCAATAAAATGATTCCTAAAGATATTTTTCTATACTCACAGGATCAGTGCATAAAACTCTTTGATTATGATGCCACAGACAGACATTAGACAGAGCTCTGGAAACTCTGAAGAAGAGAGCTTGGAGGAAAGATTGTAGGAGCCATATGGGTTGCAAACACCACGAGAACATGGACCATAGAATCAACTAATCGGGTCTCATAGGGACTCACAGAGACCCTATGAGAAACTGCAACCAGAGTCTGAACCAGACTCTTACCAGCATACAGGATGTGCTTCTTTAGCTTGGTTTTTTTGTTGGATTCTTAGCAATAAAAGTGGGGGGCGGGGGGTGACTCTTGAGACCTTTTCCCTCCTTCTAGGGTCCTGGACCAGCCTTGACATAAGGCTTTGAGGCTAGTCTTTTTTTTTTTTAAGTACAGAATAGAGTTTATTAAGGGCATGGGGAGGGGAGTCAAGGGGGTAGTAGAGGCAGAGAAAGGCAGAGAGAGAGGTCTAGTCTTATTGCATATTCTTATGCTGAGTTTAGTTTATATTGCTGGGAGGCCTGTACTTATTTGAAAGGAAACAAATGAACAGTGGATCTGGAGAAAAGAGGAGGTTATAGGGTTGTGATGAGGGGTGGTTGGGATGTATTTTATGAGAGAAGAATACATAAATAAAATAAAATTAAAATAATTTTGGAATGTACAAATCATGAAGAATGCACAGCTGGTAAAATGTGGGAAGCCATGGCAAGGCCTTACTCTTGGCAAACACTCACCCTTGGCTCTCCTATCTACTATTCTTCTTTCTGCTTACCTTCCATGATTCACTTGTCAGTTCTCAGAACTTCAAACAAGGCCTCATAGCAACCCACCTTCGTAATTAGTAACCCTTCCTCCTGATCTCTAGATTTAGCCAACATCCTGCTAGATAGATGTCTTTAGAACCCCTGGTAACAGCAAAGCTTTGTGAGAATAACTTAGTTAGACCCCACAGCTGCAGCTAGCTTCCTCCACCTGCAAAGCCCTGTTTCCTTCCCTACCCCTCCCCATATCCTGTTTTCAGAGTATATAACCTGTGTGAACAATAAAATCTTTGCCAGCTTGATCAGACTTCTTGACTTGCCATGCCTCCTTATTTTCTCATGCATCTCACTCCTCCCCACAGGGTCTAAGGGTCCCACTTGATTGTCCAGGGGGACTGAACAGTAAAATGTGCCAACATAAAGCTTATCTTATTTGTTATACAGAAATGGTAAAATAGTAGAAATTCTCCTTTCATATTAGAAGTAAGAAAAATGGACAATTGATTCAGGGAGAAGTGGCAGATACCATGCATAAAAAGCTTCAGTGTGCAAATGAGCTTCCTGGAGATTGCCCATTTTTATATATGGCTGCAATGGGTGTGTCCTGGAAAAGCATGACCTCAGGGACTTCCTCCCAGGATTGCTTCTTGCTGCTGATTTGCCTTCTCATGTTTGTCATTGTTGTATTCCTCATTTTCTGACATAGTATGAGTGTGCCAAAAAGACCTCTTCTGCCTACAGTCTGTTATAATGGATTTCTGAGTATTAACTCATTCTGTTGGACAAATTTCCTACCAATCAACATGAAAGTGAGCTCTTATAAAATATGTTGTTTAGATGAATCAATTTATGACATATGTTGTTTAGATCCTGATTCAATCTAAATAGTTTTAGGAAGTTAGTTTGATTTAAATAATTTTGGAAAGTTAGGGGAACTGGAAGAATTGATAAGTAGTTGTTGGGATCAATAATAAAATGTTCTCCTTCATAGAATAGCAAGAGCTGCATAGGTGAGAAAAGAAGCTTTCATGTGTTACAAGCATGTGAATTGCACTCAGAAGAAAAATAGGCTTGGAACAAATTAATGTTTAGCTAGACATCAAAAATAAGACATAAGATAGATGACCTATTTCTTCATTAAAATATTGTTAAGGTAAAAACTATTCCATTAAACTTATAATGAAACTGTGAAGTAGAAGAATAAAATTATTACTTTGAACTTTAAATGACCTATGGAATAAAAGGTAAATAAAATGTTTAGTTAAATATGAGGTTTAAAGGAAAAACATTTAATTAACAATCCTGCTATAACTTGATCACTCTTCAGAAACTAATAAGGTAATTTTTTTCTTATGTAGAGTACTTTGTATTAGGGGGTATAAAAGGACTAAGAGAAAAAATAAACTTGTTAGAGCTTGCTTTACAGAGCTTTGTTCTATCTACCAATTTGTGTGTGTGTGTGTGTGTGTGTGTGTTTATCTATGTAAAATGGTTGAAGCCAGCTTGTTGCAGTTTTGCTGCATCCACTCAGTGTATGAATGTGTATCTGTCTGTGTGTCTTTCTGTGTGTCTGTCTGCCTGTCTGTATGTATGTATATGTATGAATGCATGTGTATGTGTGAAGTTATTGGAACCTGCTTGTTGGAGCTTCCTTATTTTTTATTAATCATTTTATACATTTACATTTCAAGTGATATCCCCCTTCTAAGTTTCCCCTCCTCGAACATCCTCTCTCCCCTTTGCCTCTATGAGGGTGCTCCTCCACCTACTCACCCACTCCCACCTCACCATTCTAACATGCCCCTATGCTGGGGCATCAAGGCTTCAGAGGACTAAAGGCCTTCCCTCCCATGGATATCAGAGAAGTCCATCCTCTGCTACATGTGGAGCTGGAGCCATGCATACTCTTCGGCTGGTGGTTAGTCCCTGGGAGCTCTGGTTTGTCTTATTAGTTGATATTGTTCTTCATGTGGGATTGCATTGGACCTTCCTTACTGACACTTGCTTGATGGAGCCTGCTTTGCTTCATCTAGTAAGTTTGTGTGTGTGAATGTATGAATTTTCAATATTTCTCTTTCTTTCTCTCTGGCCCCCAATGAGTTTAGAGTTCAGAGTTTCTTGCTGGTCCCAGAAATTACTAGTCTCAGATAACTAAGTTTTGCTCTTATCAGCACTACTCGTGCTGGCCCATCAGCAGCAGGGTTATGGGGGCCATCAGTTGTTATTAGCACTGACACAAATCACTGAATCCACACTTGGCTCTCCTCTGTTTACCCTGCGGTGTCAGAGCTGACCTGCAACAAACAGAGGAAATCATTGCCTTCATTCATGAACTCACTGAAGATCCCACCAGGTTCCAGTGATCACTGTAAAAGCAAATGGTCACACAGTATGTCTTGATTGAACTATCTGTTCTACAAATCAAAGTGAAAGTGTTGAACCAGGTGAGAAAACATCTGTTATGAATGGAGGGGGGCTGTTGATAGTGATAGAAGAATGGTTAAAAAGAACTGAGTGTAATTAAACTATGTAATAATATTATGTATACATAGGAAATTGTCAAAGACCAAAATCATTCAGTAATAATCTTTTTAAATTCTTAACTAAATGCTAAAAAAATGTCAACAGTATGTTAAAATGATCATTCACTGTGACCAAGCTGGATTCTTCCCAGAGATGCAAAGATAATTAATCACAGATGACACAATACAATTGTCTCATTGAATTAGCAGATTATAAAAGAAAAACTGTATTATCAAAATTAAAATGAATAAAAACAATGTGGTAAAATTTTTCATGCTAAAAACTACAAATATATTTAGAAAGAATGTGCCAACATAGGTCATATGACATCTAGAATTATCATCATAACAAGAAAGACATTTTCACATATTT
Source organism: Arvicanthis niloticus (assembly GCF_011762505.2). Lineage (NCBI taxonomy): Eukaryota > Metazoa > Chordata > Mammalia > Rodentia > Muridae > Arvicanthis > Arvicanthis niloticus. The sequence goes on along the minus strand of NC_047677.1, from coordinate 52,244,969 downwards.
TACTTTAATATATGGACAAACAAAAAGATGTTCCCTTCCACCATACATGTTCAATATAAATTTACATGTTTTATCCAGAACAATTAGGTAAGAGGAAAAATGAATTTTCTAAGTTGGAAAAGAAAACCAATAAATTGTTCCTAGTTGCAAATGACCTTATTGAGAAACCTGCAAATACCATGAAAATTATTATTAAGTCTAATCATTGAATACAGTTGAATTGTAGACTACAAAATAAATATAAAAATAGTTTATTTTACATACAATAATAACGAAATACTCAAAAACGAAATTAAGGAAATAAGCCATAATAGTATTTAAAATAATTTGGTTTTTAGAACAAATTTAACTAAAATGATAAAATATCATCACATTGGAAAATTGTAAGACATAATAGAAGAAATCAATGAAGTCAGCAGTAAATGTAAAGATAGTCTATGGTCACAAATTATCAATATTAAATATCATTAAAATATACAATGTATCCAAATGTAATTCTTACAGAACTTTCAACCATAATATTCACAAAAATATCAAAATCTCTCCAAACTCACATTTAACCACAAAATTCTTAAATCATCACAGAAAAACTTGAGCAAGGAAAGACAAAGAAACAAAGCAAAAACAATAAAAAAACATAAACACACTACCTGACTTCAAAATACATTGCACAACTTTAGCTATTAAAACAACATGGTGTCAATATAAAAATAGGCACTTAGAATAATACAAAAATAAGTTCTTATAGATTTTTGAAATTATTAGATTGATATTAAAAGATTATGTAAATATGAAGAACCAAAAGTATTCCAGACAAACTCTCAATGAAACTGTGGTTGGAGAACAACTAGTATATGATGTCTCTGAGACAGAGATAATCAAGATACTATTCTATTAGGTTGTGCTTATGCCAGGACAGGAAAAACATGCAAAGCAAAAGCAAATAGCACCTTCAGATGCTGAATCGTAATTAAACAATTAAATTCATGTCATTTATCACAAGGAAGCACAGTATTAAAATAGGGCAGGGATGATATTATTGATGTTGTAATCACTAAATAGAATATGCACTTAGAATAAAAAAGAGGGCAATCTTGCCACATAAGACATAAAGGTCAAAGTACTAACAAATTTTATTTACAGGTGAGAAATAGAGGAAAAGGCTTTAGTAGTCTTAAGATGATAAAATAGTGAATAAATGAAACAAAGATATTATTCAAAAAGCAAAGTTTTAATAAATTAGGCACTGTATTAAGAATTTTTAATAAAAATAAAATAAACATAAACACGAGTTGCTTAATATTAAAAAGTATCGGTTTTTCTCATCGAAATGTTAGTTTTATTTTTAGATTTATGTGTGTGTGTGTTATTCTTGTATGCACCATATTTATGTAGTGCCAGAAGAGAGTGAAGGATCCCTTGAAACTGCATGCCAGGCAGATGTAAGCTGCCTGACATGCATATCAGACACCAAAACCAGGTTCTTCTTATAAGAGTATAAGCGCTCTTAACTACATTCTTAAATTTTGACTTTTCTTAATTAATGATGAAATATACACATATGAAGTAAATGATTTTGAGACTTTAAAATAATTATTATGGGTATTGTGGGGGGGGATGTTAAGCAACTTGGGCTATGCATTGATTGTTGCTGGACGTGGTGTGAGGAGACATCAGAGCCATTATAGGACACTCTATTTACTTGTATATTTTTAATTACATTAAAATTTATAGGGCATTATTTAAAAAGCAAAAAAGAGTAATTTAATAGAATGTTATGATAATGCATAATATCTCAAAAGTAAACTTACACCAAGAACATGTAAAGAACTCTTAGAAATCAATAAAGGACAAAAATCAGATAGAAAATGAATAGATAAAACACAAAAAGGATGACATAAATGTCGAATTTGAAAAAAACTTACACTCTCAGTATATTGAAAATTAAATTGGTGATTTTTCTTATACATGAAACAAAATAGATAACTAATTTTACAAAACATGACATTACAAAGCAAGGAAGTTTTTGAGGAAATGAAGATTGATGATGATTAGATCATAAATTATTTTAACCTTTGTAACCTGGTTAACAATGTTTATTAAAGCTAGATATGCTTTAACATTTAGATAAGAAATGTCATTCCTAGATTTAACACAAAAATAACAGTTGTACATTTGTTCAGTTCTTTCAACATCATGTAACCAAAAGTAACAATTGCACATTTTCTGTTCATAGGTGGAGAGAATAAATTATACATGAAAATGTGTAAGCCAGTCACAAATCATATGAATTGCATGCTGCTGATATCCATATTTCAAAAGCTGTAAGCTGTAGTGCACAGTTTCAATAGTGTTTGAAAGCATTGTGGCTGGGAAGTGTCTCAGAGTGTACTGAGAGGGTCAGACACAGGAGTTGGGAAGCATTTTCAGATTTGAAATTGTCCTTGAATCTGGAATTGGCTTCAGTGTGTATTATGCAAAAAGATTAGAAGCATAAAAATAAGTTAGATAATAGCATTTACTATGTAGGGATGGAAGCTCAGTGAAAGAGTCACATAGAACTTAAGCTTCGTAAATTATTTATGTTGCTATTTTTCATATTTTCCCCTAAATCCACGCTTCCATGAACTGTGCTTAATTGCAACAGAGGGACTGTCTCCCTGAGGTCAAAATTCTAGCACACTTGGCCCTGATGTCACTAATCTACAAGGGCTAAACAGCAGATTATAGGCAAACATGACTTAAGATGAGTAGAGCCAATTTTATAGTGAGGGCTAGAGACAACTAAGGTTCAGAACTGCAAGAAAAAACAGAAAAGATCATTGACTTAAAGGTAAACAAATGGAGCTAGACTAAGAAGCAAGGGGTCAAAAAGCCTTAGACTTTTTGACCTTCCATTAGGATGAAGGGTCAGCATTCTAAAAGAGGTGACATTATTTTTATGTTTTATGGTTTTCAAAGTATTGCTTAGTGAACAATAATGAAATAAAAGCATTTGTTTTAGATATAGAAGCTACAGGCAACAAAGGAGAGAGGCACAACAAGGATTGGGAATTAAATTTTATAAGTAATAAAACTAACTTATGGTGAAGAAAAACAAAATTATTTTAAGGTTGAACATCATGAATACCATACTTAGGTTAGATTATTTACTAGTTTCTTTATCAAAAGTAGCCAAAAGAACAACAAGAAAAATTCCAGGTAATTCTCCTAAAGTATAAACTCATCCCACCCCAAGCCGAAGTAGATAACCCTAACTCTAACCAACTTATAAATTTGGGAAATGTTTTAAATAAACAAAGAAAATGGATCCATGTTTATCAAGAATATATATATATTTAGCTTTAATTTGGAAAGGATGGCAATTTGGCTTTAGGGATTCTTCATGTTTTATTAACATCAGTTACTCACTATGTACCTTGCAAATGCTTTTGTGAGTTTATTATCACATTAGTTAGCATAAAGCAAAACAAGGACAAAAACAAGTTCCCTGGAGCATCTTACCCAGAGCAATCTGGTCATGTATCTCATATACAACTAAGTCTTTAAAAGTGTTTAAAACCTTAAGTCTTTCCAGGCTTAAAAGTAAAGACAAAAAACAGAAATAGGTATTTTTTTAAAGAATGAAAGTATGAGGAAAAACGTTTTGAATTATTGATGTCAACTATTTGTTTAAGGTAACATAAATATACTATTTTCTAAGTAAACCTTCATATATGCTGAGTGGCGCTCTGTCTTACAAGCTGCTTCTGAATAGTAAAGGCCAGTTGGGAAAATTTCTCAGAAAACACTACTAAACTTAGCCTTCATTTTTACTTGTTTTAACTGTGTTTTCCTTAAAAATTAGTAATGAATTACATCTTTAAAAAGGTAGAAGTTACATTTTGCCCAAAGTGAAATCTGGTTTTATGGTTCACTCCACTTCCAAGAGTTATTTCCAGATGTGCTGCATTGTACAAAAATGATGGATGAAGAAAATGAGTCATACACCTCCATTTTCATGAAATATTAGATCTTATGTTGGTCTCAGTCAAATCAAACAGAAATGTTAATTGGTATTTTCAAGAGAAAGACCTATTTTAACAGTATAATTTGTAACTAAAATGATACTTAGATTGTCCATCTTCTCAGTTTGTCAAGTAGTTCTGCTTACATCTACTATGAAAGTGATGAGCCATAAGGAAGCTAGTGAGTAAAACATTCTTTGCCATTATGGGATATTGATCACTTTGAAATTTTCATGTTGAAAATTTTGTTTTGTTCTATTTCTACTCTCTTACTTCATGTCATTGAATTTATACAATATGCTCCCTAGTCAGTTATTCAGTTGTAAGGAATATACAGCTGCTAAGATGCAATGCATTGATATTTTCTCTAGTCCAAGAAACAGGCCCTGATGGCTTCATCATAGATCCTAACAGGAAAAATTAAACAATATCAAATATGACAAACATTAATAATAAAGACTATAATGTTCCTTGGAGGTAACTATGTATTGAGGTTTGAACCCTTGAGTTAAGGTGGATGATTTTGGTAATTTTGTAAATTATAAATATGTTCTCATTTTAAGAAATAATTTAAAAGTAATTATAATTTTAGACAGTGAAAAACTAAATATAGAAATTTCTGTTTTTCCTTTCCTCTTTCCTATCCTTTCTTTTTTAGATAAAGGGAAGTGAGTTAAAAAGAAGAAGGGAGGATACAGTAATTATTTTAGAAACCAGACAAATAGAGATGTATTATCAAATCTGCTTCTAAACATTTGTAGAGATCTTCTTATTTTGATGCAGAATTGCAGTTGCATATTTTTTACATTGATACAAAATTTTAGATATTGGTACAGGTTTAAAATTTTCATTGCTATAAATTTTTGTATATTGCTACAAAATTTAAAATTAATTGTGTAACTCTTAGATAGGCATTGTGCCTATGCAACTCATTTAAAGGACTGTCAGACATTCTGGGCCAGAAAGTTAGAAATAGATGCTCCAACATTATAAGGAATATTGAGGACTGTCCAGTCAGTCAACAGTCTCTGCTAGTTGTTTAAACTTTGGAAGATTCCTGCCTGGCTACAGGAGGTAGCCTCTTCAGGTTCCATATCTCCAATGCTGTGAGTCACAGCTAAGGTCACATGTGTCTTATCTTTTATCCAGGAACTAAATGGTCTAAGACAGGATAGAAACTCCTCGACAGGATTAAATATTTCTACAACTGTTTAACGACATCAATTGTAATTGATTAGGTGAAGAAAATGCATAATCTCTAAGTGAAGTGTAGAGAAAAGGAACCCAATTTTAAAATAAAATTGCTAATAATGTGAAAGACAAAGAAAACATCAATATTTTTTATCTTTGTGTTTTTCTCATGAATGTATCTCAAAAATGTGAGAAATATTTCATACTTTGTATTGTGTCTGTGCCATGTAATAAGATATTGTGAAATAATTACTGTTGTTTTCTGTACAATAACAGCATGTAAGACCTGACAGAACTGGAGCACAGCACAGGTTACTGGAGTGCTGAAGAGGTGAAAAAGGAATTTAGGAGATGACAAGCAGAGGGTGAGAAATTTCAGTGAAACAAGACAGATATGTACATGTGATCAATTATACAAAGGGGTGACTAGAGATGATAAAATACCTTCTATTACTGCAACTCCATAGGAAGAACAACAATATCAACCAACAAGACCACCCAGAGCTCCCAGGGACTAAACTACCAACCAAAGTACACATGAAGGGATCCATAGCCCCAGCTGCATATGTAGCAGAGGATGGCCTTATCTGTCATCAATGGGAGGGGAGACCCTTGGTCCTGTGAAAGCTTGATACCCCAGTATAGGGGAATGCTAGGGTGGTGAGGCAGGAGTAAAGGGGTGGGAGAGCACCCTCATAGAAGCAAGGAGTAGGGGGAATGGGGTAGGGGATTTGTGGAGGGGAAACTGGGGAGGTGGGTAACATTTAAAATGTAAATAAATTAAATAACCAATAAAAATTTAAAAAAGAAAAAAGAAAAATGCTAGCAGATGTGTTTTCAACAAAAATTATAAGGATTTAATACTATATGAGTGCTTAGTCCCTGTATTTAGTCATAGCACAACATATTTTTTAGTCATCTTATAGACAATATGTAGATCTTCATCTGTAAAAATAGAATAATAATAAGATACAAATCCACTTAAAACTGTCTAAAATTCAACAGTAACTGAAGGAATAGGAATATACATATATTTATTTTAGAATAAAATTTATTCCTAAACTGCATTAAATATTATCTGTAAAGTAGTTACAATTTTTTTTTACCAAGAGTCACTTTATGTATAATTGATAAATTAACAGTGATATTTATATGTATATAATCTTGCACTTTAACTGTGTATTACAGTGATATTTGCTCATATGAATCATGCATTTATTTTATACAAAGGAGAATGAACAGTATAAAGTACACATATATACAATCAAATGCATATGTGCACCTAGTCTCATGTTCGATGACATAAACAACACAGAAAAGCACCAGAGTTTTAAAAAATATCTTCACAGCCATTTCCACTTTGTTGCATAAAACTCAATATATAATACATTCTGCCATTGAGAAAATTACATGAAGGTAAAGCAAAATTGTAGGAAAGCTTGTGAGATTTATCTTATGTGGAAGTATAATTAAATGTGAAACAATGAGTCCATCTCTGGAAATATATATATATATATATATATATATATATATATATATATATATATATATATAACTTTTTGACATAAACAAGATAAGAAACACATTGTATATTATCAGTCTTAGTCACATTAACCCCTAATTAGCCTGTGGCTAAACATCACTGTGGATTAATTCCACAAACACATTGTTCTGGGTCCTGGAAGTTTTTTCACAATGACTTAATTATTATGAGCAGAAGGAGGTCCTACAATAAAAAGACAGATGTTGGTGTCACCACCAATTGATACTGCCTTTTACAGGTAGCAATTTCTATATTCCACTATACAATATTAGTAAGAACCTATAGGAAAATAAGATCAATTACAAATTTAATGAAGCTTCAGCGATGTTTCCATATTCTTCTGTCTTAGCAGATACAACATATGATAACAGTATCTTATAATATATATTTTTACTATATTTACTTTTGCCAGGAGCCCCCCTCCTCTGTGGAGAGGGTAGTGGTGGGAGCACAGAGTAGAATTCTGGTGACAGCTTTAAAGTCTAAGCATCTCAGGGCTTTCTACTCTCTAACCTGTGCTGAATCGCTGATGATACCTTCTAAAAAGTCCTAAAAACTTTCTTGCTCTTTCTGAGGGTAAAAGACCTTTGGCTTAGATGATTATCACCTGCAGCCTAACATTAGAGGATTAAGCAATGTGGCCTTTGTTCTATCTCAGCAGAAACGGCATGGCTCTAACTTTCAACCTGCTTGTCGGAAGTCCCAGAAAGAAAACAGAACACATAGAAAAATAGTTATAGCATTTATTACTAAGTTGTAAAAAGTTTCCTATGAAAGCTATCTAAGGGAAAAAGAGGAAAGATCCTAAGCGGGGAAAGAGAAAATTCCTTCTAAGTGGGGAAAGGGAAAAACAATTCTACTCTAAATGGGGAAAGGCAAAAATGTATTCTATGCGAGGAAAAGGTAAAAATTCTTCTCTATTTGACTTTCATTTCTTTCTCCTCAGTACTTATACATCTTTCAGAATACGTGATCACACGTTACAAAGTACACCACAAGTTCACACAAAAAATCAAATCATAAATTGAAATAAAAGTTTACAACAGAGAATGTTTACATGCATATCCATTAGGAGTAATTATCTGGCTAAACATCCATCACTTGTCTCAGCTCTACAAGTTCATTATAAGTTGAAAACCATAACTAAGTTATTAGTGAAGTTTTGTATAGATAAACCAAGTCAATGTTTTATCTTCTGTCCTAGAACCTATAATAAATCATTAGTTCCCATTTTATGACCTATGATTAATTGTTTTACAACCTCTTGTAACTTGCTCTGAGTAGAAAAAAGTCTGGTTACTATCTAAGAACAATTAACTGGTGACACTTGGGAGACTGGCAGAGTTCTCATTGCAGTTTTGACTATCAGAAAAGGACCTAATAGCACTCCCACTATAAAAGAGCTTAATAATCACTGATATAATTTTAGAAATTCTTATGGGATCATCATCAAGACTTAAAAAGTCATCTATTTTCTATATAGCATCACTACAAGACAGTACATCTTTGTGGATCTGCAGAGATGTGCTCCAAAGGGGTGGGCTATTACTTAGTAATTGTTATATATGTTTAATAATAACAGGAAAAGCATATTAATAGCAGGAATCTTTCCTAAAATGAATCCCTTATAGCCTTGCTTAATAAGGAATTACATTTATGCATATGAGTTACCATGTATATGCTATTTTGACTTTCTAAAACTCTTCACTTGTGAAAATTGTGAATAAAAGGATAGCTGACAGACTATACCAACACAGCTGTTAATGCTATTTTACTTACTGAGGAAATCAACTGAAATATATTCATGATTTTATTTGTTTCAGCACCCTCTATCCAGTTTCTTTATTGCATGAGATATTAAATTGTAAAAACATGATAAACAGGACCTCAAATTTCTAGTATTGACATTTCCATCAAGTGAAATTTCCACAATGAGAAGACACAATACTACCCCCCATCACACCAATGGCTTTATTCTCGTAGGCTTCTCTGAATGGCCACGACTGGAAATGGCTCTTCTTGTGGTCATCTCCATCTTCTATATAGTGACTCTCTTTGGGAATTCAGCTATTATCATTTTGTCTCGCCTTGATCCTAAACTCCATACCCCTATGTATTTCTTCCTGGCCAATCTTTCCTTTTTGGATCTCTGCTATACCACTTCTACTGTCCCCCAGATGCTGAAAAATATACAGAGCCATGAGAGAAGCATCAGCTATGTGGGCTGCATAGCACAACTGTTCATCTTCCTTAGCCTGGGATCTACAGAATGTGTGCTTCTCTCCATCATGGCCTTTGATCGATATGTGGCTATCTGTCAGCCTCTTCGTTACACAGTTATCATGCATTCTCAGCTGTGCCAACAGCTGGCAGCAGTAGCCTGGATAACTGGTTTCAGCAACTCGTTGGTGCAGACAGTGTTGACTTCTTTGTTACCTCATTGTGGCCAATACAAGGTAGAGAATTTCTTCTGTGAGGTACCTGCCATGCTTCAGTTATCATGTGTTGATACCTGGGTCAATGAGGTAGAGATGTATGCTGCAGTGGTTGTCATAAAAGTTATCCCTCTTGGGTTAATTCTTTTCTCTTATATCAACATTGTCAGAGCAGTCATAAGAATACAATCTTCTGAAGGTCGAAAAAAGGCCTTTAACACATGTGGGTCTCATCTTCTGGTGGTCATCATGTTCTATGGCTCTGCCATCAGTGGATATGCATACATGGCACCCAAAAGCAGCTCAGCCAAACTGAAGGGCAAGCTTTTGGCACTGTTCTATGGACTCATAACACCAATGCTGAACCCTCTTATCTACACCTTGAGGAACAAGGATGTCAAGGCAGCAGTGAAGAAGGTACTTGGAAGAGAACAAGAGCAAGGGTGGAACTTGGATTAGGCAAAAACAGATCAGTTCTTGGTTCTATAGCAAGATTACCAACAGCCCTCATTCCTCTTACCAGAAAAACAAAGCCTGATTGTGATCACTTGTTATTGATTATATGTAATCAATATAATAGTGTCAATGGTCTTTGGAATGGTTCAATAGTTCAACAAGTACAAAAAAATTAATACAAACAGATTTGAGTAAATGCTAAATTTGGTTAATAAATGTTGTATTGGCTAATGAGTTTTTAAAAATATTCTTTCTTATTCCCTAAAACATTAAACATAATGGAAGGAGTACTTTAGGAACTTAAATTAAAAGCATAGGCATCTGCTTGAAATTTAGTCAGTTTGAGCCATAAACAATCAAGATGAAAATCTCATTTCCTCCGTTCAACTATTTGCAAATTATAAAGGTACATTTTTACATTTAATTGTATTGTTGATGAATGATGTATTGCTTTGGAAGACAGTAACGCAAAGAGAGCCCCATAAAATGCTTCTGTTTGTTACTTGTAGTCTCTCTTAGAATATATATTTAATTTAGATTGCAATGTTTATTAGATTTGCCTCCATTGTAATTTTTTGCATGTAAGGAACACAAAGTAATATACTGAAGAACATAATGTGTATATATTCAAGTGATTTTTTGTCCTATTTCTTGATAATAGATAGGAATTATCACTGTAGGAAATAACCATTACAATATTTGTTATTCAATAACATCATAGTTTTATTAGGCTTAATCCTGTTTCCAGTTTCTTTGGGGGAATATTTATTTATATTATTTATGAGACAGTTTTTAAATTTTGTTATTAATTTTTTCATATATTTTTAATATATTTTGATCATATTCTTTGCCCTGTCCCAAATTCTTCTCTATCATCTCCACTTCCCTATCTACTCAATTTCATGTTCTTCCTTTCTGTAAAATAAAAAGCAAAGAAAAGCAACAAAAAATCTAAAAGTAATAAAAATCAAAAAAGGTAAGCTAAAAGAGCAAATTCAGTAAGACTGAAAAACAAAGCAAATTGACACACGTGCACACATGCGCACACACATACACACACACACACACACACACACACACACACACACACACACACACACACGGTCTAACAAGGAGGCTGTTTGTTTTAGGTCTGCCCTGGAGCATGGTTGGTATACCCGGTTGTAGCTTCATGAGAGAAATCTCCTTTCCCTTTCCCAGCAGGTATCAGTTGCAAACAGCTTATTGGTATGGGGTGGGACTTTGTGTCTACCTCTTATTCTCACTGCTAGGATTTTGTCTAGTTTAAATCTGTTCATGTCTTCTGCATGCTATCACTGTCTCTTAGTGTATCAGGCCTTCCTATTTCTAGCCCCTTGATCTCCCTCAGCTGTCTAATTGCTCTAGCTAGGACTTTAAGCACTATACTGAATAGGTATGGAGTTAGTGGACCTTTTCCTGATCCTAGTTTCAGTGGAAATGTTTTGAGCTTCTCTCCCTTTAGATTGGTGTTAGCTATGGACTTAGGGCATATTGCCTTTATTATGTTAAAGTATATACCTTATATCCTTAATCTGTCCAGGACTTTTACCATGAAGGAATATTGAATTTTTGTCAAAGACCTTTTCTTAATTTAATTATATGATTCTGTGGGTTTTTCCTTCTATCTGTTTAAGGGGTGGATTCTGTTCATTGATTTATGCATGTTGAACCATGTCTGCATCTCTGGGATGAAACCTTGATAACAGTGAATAAATTTGATGTGTTCTTAAGTTGAGTTTGTAACTATTTTGTTGAGAATTTCTGCACCTATTAATAAGGGATATTGATCTGTAATTTTCTAATTTTGAGAGGTCTTTGTGTGGATTTAGTAATAGTGTATAGTAATAGTATAGTAATAGTAATAGTGTAGGTTAAGAAAAATAATTAGGAAATGTTTCTTCCATTTCCATCATATTGGCATTAGTCCTTTTAAGGTCTAGTAGAATTCTATTCTGAATTTGACCCTGGGCTTTTCCCCACCTTGGGAGGTTGTTTTCTTTTTTCCTTTAATTTTTTTTTTTTTTTTTTGGTATAATACTTTCCAACAGCAGAAAACAAATACAAGTAATAAACACTAACAACACACTACAACCAAGGGAAGAGGATGTGCAGAAGCTACAGGTACAAGCTAAGTCTTTACAGTTGACCGCTGAACTGGCTATGATCCCGTTGTGCTGGCGACAGGACTAGCAACTGTTGTATCTGGAGATGTCAAACTCCTGCCTCAGGACCTACTTGCAGCAAAACACATAGGGCACTTTTTTATCTTCACACAAGAGTAGGAGGCCACTCCCAGTGTTCAGTCATCAAAATGAGCAGAGGTGGACCTTTTGCTGCCCTCACTGGCTTTTTCCAAACTGCTTGTACTTAAGCATCAACTAACTTACACTATCCCATAATTTCTGGGTGAGAAAGGCACCTTCAAAGGCAAAGATGTGGACTTCCATCAGTCTCATTGTCAGCTGGAGCTCTGCAGATCACACCACAAGAGTGAGTGATGTCAGCAGCTAGCCCAAACTTAAGAGGTCTGTCCTTTATCCTTCGAGGCTCTTAGTGAAGACCTTGTTCCTATGAACACACTTGGGGCACAGCATGTTGTCCTCCAGGTGCGGGGGTGGAAATGTGCAGACCAGAAGCAGGAAGAGGGAAATCTCTTTCTCTTTCTCATCAGGCACCCAGGCTTGTCAGGCATGGAACTGCAGTCCTACCCAACCACTTGAGTTCCCAGGAAGGCTTCTCCCATGAACCACACACCACATTTCCCCATAGGTCTCTGATGTTGCATTGGACCGCACTGCCTCAAACTTCTTAGCACTGGCTACAATTCTGGCCCAAGATGCCAACACTACCTCAGAGGCAGATGTAGTCATAACTGTGATGCTGACTTCCTCATAGAGCTTAAGAGGATCAATGAGGGCAGGTATCTGCTCCTCTAGTACAGTAATGATTTCAAGGGAAACTGTGACCTGAGACTCTTTCCCCATTTGGTCTTTATTTTTTATTTTTTGTGAGATATCTTCAACCTGGCCTCTTTGGTTGAGTCAGGAACATTCTTCAACTTGATCTAGGAAAGCAAGGAGTCGTTTATAAGCATCTAATTTCTGGCCTTTGCTCCTTAGCTTCATCTCCTGGCACCATGACCGCAAAACATCTTGGTGAATCAGATTCACTAGGGGGCAGATGTGGAAAAGGAGAAACTGGTACCTTCCTACAAGTGTGTCCTGGTGTCTCAGTGTCTTGCGCTTTGTTCTCCTTTGGATTACAATCGTTATCTTTCTCTGACTTTTGTTTCCCCCGTTTGTTTTGTCTTTGCAGAAGATGTGCTGGGTTGACTAGACATCTGCCATTCCACTTCTTCCCTCGGCTCTTCTGCACTTCACTGTAACTAGTGTGCTGGAGAGGTGAAGGAAATGGATCTCAAATTAGAGGTTAGCTGGTACTACACAAAGTTAGAGTGTCTGAAATAAACAGGGGATATCACACAGTTGTAGAGTGTTTGACTACCATACTGGATGAGCTAGGTTCAGTCCCCAGGTAAGTTACCCACCCCCACCTCCCTGCTTCCCACCTCAGAACTCTTATATCTCTTTAATCATTTTTTATAGTCCAGACGTTGTCCCCCTTCCTGTCCATCCTCTGTTCCACTTAATTACTGCCTCTATTACAGTAGGGGTTACAGGTCTTTTAAAATTGTTTACTTCATCTTGATTTAACTTGGTAGATCAGATATATCAAAAAGCCATTCATTTATTTTAGGGTATCAAGTGTAATGGAATGCTGACTTTTAAAAATCTTTATTGGATATTTTATTTACATTTCAGATGCCATACCCTTTCCCCATTTCCCCTCCCTAGAAAACCCCTATCTCATCCCCCCTTCTCCTTTTTGCTTTTATACTATTTTTTAAATGTTAATCAAAGGCTTTATAAGTTTGGTAATGCTCAATAACAAGATGCCCGTACAATCAGAAGTGTAACCCAATACCCAACCTAGATATACCAACTACCTTTGACTGGTGGAGACACTCGAACATACGCCTCCATGTCCCCCCACTCTCTCTTGTCACCTGGCTCCTCCTCTCCTTTTCTTCCTCCTCTCCTTGCTCCTCCTCTTTCTCTCCTTATTCCTCCCACCTTAGCTTCTCCTACATATCACCCTTCCTGTTAAAATAAAACTTTTCTCTTAGAATACAATTAGAGCATAACTATACCAATTTGAGTCAGTAAGGTACAAGATAGACCTAATACCCAGTCCATCATTTGGTTGACTAACCAGAATCTCTGTCATCCCTCCAAACTAAAAAACTTAGTTCTGAACCTGGCTTTTTTTTCTTGGCTTTAGAATGAATGTCAACTGAAAACCATCCTCTCAAATATTTTTTCTGAAAGTAAATAGCTGGGATTGGCTATGAGACTATAAATCTTCAACCCCATCAGAAATCCAGAATGACTAAGTTAACTGAAATTATGGGAAACACAAAGCATAGCTTCTAAAATTTAGCCAATTTATAGAGACCACTGAATACCTGGACAGTCCCTATACTACAAAACATTGGAGCATTCGATCTTCAGCCTTCTGGCCCTGGCCAGGATCATCTGACAGACCTTGTGATGCAGAATTATTAAGGGCTGATTACTCTGTCTTGGCAGATGTAATCAGTCGACTATTCCGCAAGTGTGTCCTTTTCTGGACAGTGATTTGTCTGTAGATAAAAAGAGGCAATTCTTGCCTAGTGGCTGTCTCACTACAACTGGAGTAACTCCAAAGATGCTCAGTTTCTTCTTAGAATCCAAGACAGGAAGCTCTCAGGAGCAGACAGGTCTCTAATCAAAATGAACATTAATACAGGAATGTTTGTAATGTCAATTCTATGGACTTCTGACGTTTTGAAAACCAACTATCCATGTAAAGCAATCTGGACTGTTGTCTGTTAACTCCTCTCAGCTATTTCTAAATAAAATATAGAAAACACCCTAACAATAAACTCAGAGCCATGAATTTGCTATAGGCCCTTAACTCACAGGCTAACTATCTCAAATCAGTTAGAAAAGTTAAAGAAGCGCTGGGTCTAAACCTTGTATTCCTAAAAAAAGTTAGGCATTATTCTAATGGGTCTGCCTTTATATGTTACTTAGTCTTTCACCCCTAAACAGCTTATGTCTTCCTTAATTCTTCCTGAGACTTGGGGACAGCCTGGCCATGTCCTTGGTTAGGACCTTCCTCTCTTCTTCACCCATGGAAACATCATCCTTACCTTTTGCCTCTCCCTTTTAAAAAGTCTCCAGCTTCTTCACCTGGCATCCAGCCTTAAGTGTCCCAAATTTATTTGTTTTGTGATGAAAACTGCCCTCAGTATCATTTAGATAAGCAATCCAAATGTGGCTGACTAGTGGCACCCTAGATACCAATATGATTTGGACCTTCACAAATACTGCAGTCAACTGTGGGAAATGGAAGGAGGTTTCCCATTCCCTATTTCTCTTTATTCCACTCGAATCTCTGTTTGGATTTTTGGTCTCTGACATTCACACTGTGTCTAAAAGTTTTGTCTTTAAGCTAAAGTTGATGGATTTTTAAGTATATTACAAAGTGAGAGCTAGGAGCCAGATCTAGAATGAGGGGAAGAAAGCACAGGAGTAGGCCAGCCATAGCATGCACACCTTCAGCAACCCTTCACTGGCTTGTATGTTTCTCTACTCCCCACTGTAGCAAACTCTCCTAAGGCATATACATATCATTTAGTTTTATTGGCTTCTGCCACCCACAAGATATGATTCCAAATTCTAGAGCCCTATTTAATAGCTACCTCTTTACCTTCTTTTTAACTATTTGTCTCTAATCTCTCTGTAGTTTGGCCTTCTATTGCTTCCATGTGGGTATGTAGAGTTGCCCAAAGAATAGGGAGACTTTGGAGCTGCAAGATCATTGGAGATAATGAAACACATTAAGCCACCTCAATGGACAATTTTAATGATAGAAATAGATTATATAGACAGACTCTTCTTGCATTAAAAATGGGAAACTCCATTTTATATCCTTTGAGAGCAAAAGTAAGAGTTGAGGGGATAGAAACTTAACATGAAAAAGCCACCACAGTACTTATTGCAACTGTGACCATGAAGAATGAAAAATTATAAAAATCATTTTTATAGAATATATACATATATAGATGCCTTTTAAGTTCTTTTAGGGACATGGAAAATTTTCTCTGAAACAAGCCAGGCCAGTTCCAGGAACTGGCTGTAAGGAGTGAAAGTCATTCAGGTGGTAAAAACACAATGACAGGACTGTGGCTTTACAGCTGGAGCTAGTGAGAATAAATAGTTGATAAATGACAAGGTAGGGCAGTGACTTGGTGAAACCACATTTTTGAGAAAATGATTGTACTGGGTAATTTCCATGGCCATTAACCTTTTAGGGTGGGTTTCTTTGGAATGTATCACTATTCTCATGTTATGTATCCTTGGCAACCTCTTACCCCCTCCCCACTCCCCTGGTTTGTGGTTTTGCTCTTTAAAAGACCCCGGTACCCATCACTCAGGGCCAAAATCCCTGCTCTTGGAGCTAAAGAGCTTGTCGTTTTTGACCGCTGGCTCCTCCCCTAATAAACCTCTGCTGATTGCATCCAGGTATGGTTTCTTGTGATTTTTGGGTGGTCGCGATTCCGGAGGCTTGAGGAAGGGTCTCCCGAGTATGGGGGTCTTCATTTGGGGGCTCGTCCAGGATATGCGACCACCTTAATCCAAGAACCACACTGCGAGGTAAAGGGACACCGCAGTTTTTTCTGTCTGGTTGTTGTGTGACCTTTTGTCTAAATTGTCTGATTTCTCGTGTGCTAGGGTTGCCTAAATCGTGTGCTGTTTTGTCTAGGTTTGTTTAAGTTATTTGGTTTCTAAGTTGTTTGTGCCCGTCTGTCTGAATTATTCGGTTTCTGAAAAGTGCACTTCTGTTTGGACTGGCAGCTGTTTCTGTCTCGTGAGGGGCAGTAAACCATTTTTGTTTCGAGGAGACAAATGAGTGATTAGCAGACGTGCTGGAGAGTCACTAGCTGCTGCACCCCCAGAGACGTTTGGGGGTTCATCTAGGTGCCGGGGAGGACGTGGAATCCCTCTAGGCTGGCACAGGTTTGCATCTAGGTGCCGTAGAGGACGTGGAATCCCTCTTGGCTGGCACTGGCGATTGAGACGGGTTTTTTGTTAGTCTTTTTGTGTGTTAACAATGAAACTAGAGAGAAAAGCTCAGAAATGGCCACCGTGGTTGTTATGCTCTCATGGCAGTGTGTCTATTTTTGGGTTGTTCATTGCTGGCGTGTTAGAAATCTGGTAGACTTGGTCCAGCTTGGGCTGACCAAGTTGTCTGAATCTGTTAAATCTGAATCTGTGAAGACTGACCGCGTTGTCTGGTTATTGGAGTCTTACTTGGAAGGCGAGGGGCCTTCCAGAAGGTCAGGAGATCTGACCATTGGATTTCAGGGGAAAGGTGAGAGGCCTTCCAGAAGGTCAGGAGATCTGACCATTGGATTTCAGGGGGAAGGCGAGAGGCCTTCCAGAAGGTCAGGGGATCTGACCGTTGGATTTCAGGGGGAAGGTGAGAGGCCTTCCAGAAGGTCAGGGGATCTGACCGTCAGGTTTCAAGAGCCTGAGCGCTCCTACTTGGGGAGAAGACGCAGAATCCTTCTCCATCTGGCGTTGTGAACAAATGTGTTTAAGTGTTATTTGTGCCACTCGTGGCAGGGGTGAGCTATCTGTGTTTTATGTACCACCCGTGAGAGGGGTGAGCTATTTGTGTTGTTTTTTATATGTGTGTGTCTTTTCTTGGCAAATCATCTGTGTGTTAGCTGTTAATCTACTGTGTTAAACATCTTGAGTTAAAAATAGGTAACATGATTACCAGCAGAGAGAGGAATGAAGCCGCCGGTACAAGAATACAGCTGCAGAAAGGCGGGCAGGTCCTTTAATAAGGGGCAGCTACCTCAGTTCGTGCTCGCGGTTCGTGTTCCTACAGCCCGCCTACTGCATATACGGTATGCTTCAGGTAATAGCACATGGAGGGTGCCCTCACCCAGCCCGCACTTGGCGGGCGACAACTCGTGGTTCCCCAGCACAGCAACAGCGTGCAACAGCTACCTAGTTTGGTATTCCTGGCTGTACTGGGTACCTTGAGGTCACTAGTGCAACAAATCATCATTTTCCACCTGCCGCCTATGAAGATAGATGAGAACCCAGGTGATAAAAAAGAAAAAAACCTGGCAGTGGAGCCAGGACAGCTAGACAAACAGCCGCAGCAAGATTGTTCACCTGAGAGTTAATTATTTTTTTTAAAAAAAAAAAGAGAGACAAGAACTGGTTAAAACTGCTTACTTAATTTAGTTTAAAACTTACTTGTGAGGCAGTCTTGATTTACACAAAAACTGATAATTCACCCTGCTCTGTGGTCAGGAGAAGGGCACCAGCAGAAAAAGAAAGTTGATAATGATTTTTCCCAGTTTAATAAGTAAAGGAGTGCTTTTTTTTTCTAAAAGTTGCAGGCTGTCCTGAGTCTATATATATATGCATGCTTCAGTTTTGATAGATTTTCTAGCCATTACTGTTTGAGACAATTTCATTATTTATATGAGATTTTCATTAAGATTTGGTTCAAAGATGAGAGTTCTGACAAGATAAAATTGAAGAAGTGGTGAAGACTTGTGCTCTTATGTTAGACATAAAAATGTTTACTTTATTGTTCTTGTTGTATATCACTTCTAAAATAATATTCTAATCAGAAATAACTCTTTAAAAGGTTTTTATAGAACTATGACCAAAGTTTCTATTTTGTTAAAAGTTAATTTCAAATATGTGTCAAATGTAACTCAAGTTGCCTTTTAAAAATTGTTAATAACTGTGTGAACCTTCAACATCTTAATAGTCCTTGCTGTGAAATGCTACAGATAAGGCTATTCATTCTGATTTGGTTTCTTTCTTAGAGCTTCAGAGGTGAGCTCACATTACACCTGTGGACAAGGTACTGTTTGCAGACTGAATTAGGTTATGGTCTCTAGTGTGATGTGAACAGCAGTCATGCAGCCTCACAAATGCATCAGTCTACACAGAGTTCAAAGCAGTAAATAAGGTAAAAAGCCTTTTCTCCACACGACCCTTGTAGGTTCTGGTCTTCAGGAGTGAAGCCTCAGACATGGGGACCCCATCAATTGATCAGGACGTGGTCAGCAGCGGGTCAATTCGGACCAGATGTGACTGAGACCTTCATGTGACAGAAGGTAAGGGACACCCAAAGGCCCACGCCAGATCCCGCTGATAGATCTTGAGAGAGAGGGTTACATGAGACCCCACTAAGTTTGATCAGGACACATGAGGTTAAGCAGAGATCAGATAAGTTACCCACAGCCTTTCTAGACTAGCTCATAGAGACATTCTGTCAGTGTAGACAAGGCTCCAGAGGCTACAGAGACTACAAGATAAGTCATTGAAAGATTTAGGAAGTATACTACATATTAAAATTATTGATGGTAATAGCAAGTGAGAGAAGATTTAAAAGAAAGGAATAGAGAAGAGGAATAGAGAAGGTTTAGTGTAAGTCTAGAAGAAAAGAGTAGAGAAGAAGAATAAAGATAAGTTGCTGTGAGTCCAGAGGAATCGAGAGGAGTAGAGGAGACTAGAGAGAGGTAAAGAAAGAGAAAGGTGACAGGAAAGAATTTACAGAAAGCAGAAAAAAAGAGACTCCAATCAAAGAGAGATAAAACTCTTTGAAAAAGACCAGTGTGCACATTGCAAGTAAAGGAGCCAGCTTCAGGGTCCAAGAGGGCCCTAACAAATAGAAGCCAGGGCCAGAAAATCCCAGGCCTCGAAAAACACCCCAAGTGGCGAAGATAACAGCTCTGTGTGAAGATGGCTATTGAGATAGATGGGGCCACCCAACTTTTGATAGACACAGGGGCTTCCTCCAGGCCAATGGGTCAAAACGTATTCATGGACTACCCGAAAATGGTGGACTAAGAGATGGGCTAGGTATCCCATTCATTTATGGTCATCCTAGGCTGCTCCTATCCCCTGTCTGGTTGAGGGGATACCCCCTAGGATGGACATCCAGATACAACACTTCCTGGGCTGCAACTAGCTGACAAGAATTCAACGGATAGAAGACTGACTTCAGCCAGGAGCCGAGGTAACCTGCTTTACAGACGGGAGCAATTTTCTCCATGCTGGTCAGAGACAAGCCAGCGCTACTGTGGTGAACACAAATGTCATCTGGACTGACTCCCCCACCCCTGAGATCATCGGTGCAGAGAGCAACCTTGGAACCTGGGGTCGACAAGCAGGTATGCTTTTGCCACAGCCCATGCCCGCAAGGCTATATGCCAAGAGAGGAAAACCCTGATGAAACCAGAAGCTGTAAATATTTGTTGCCTAGGACACCAAGGGAGGAGACTCCAGCCTGAGGCAATAACCGGACAGATCAAGTGGCTTGATACAGGAGCCCTCCCAGGTTTGGGGCCTAAAAATAGACAATGGCGCACACAAGAAGGGAGAACTATACTCCCCAGAAAGCAAAGGATTTACCAGGCTAAATACACAGATGGACTCTTAAGATATGAGTGCAACCAAGCAGCCAAGAGACTTAAAGCGTATAAGGGACCTTAGGTTTTGAGCCAGAGAAATAATAAGACTTAGAGTAAATAAGAAATACCTAGGAGAAAACAGCCTAGAATAGGGACCTTCCCAAGGTTTCAAGTGTCCTAGGTAATTAGATCAGAGAGCAGTTTTAAGGTAAGTCAGGAATTGAAGATCCACTGTTTATATTGTCTCCAAAGCTCAGGACAGGTAGAGAGAATAAACAGAACCCTAAAACTAATTGCCCTCCGGAACTGGCGCTGGCTAGAGTGTTCCCTTGTCCTTGTTCCATACCCAGAATGTCCATTTTGTGTGAGAAATGATTTTTCAGGCTACTAAAAGACTGTTCCTGGTGCTGTGGACCATCCGAACTCCTTGAAGTTCACCATCACCACCTGTGACTGAACAACCCCCTACTCTTTAGCTCAAGGTCTTCTGCTATTCTACAAGGCTTCTTGGAGAAGATCCAGATGCCTGAACAACCCCCTACTCTTTAGCTCAAGGTCTTCTGCTATTCTACAAGGCTAAAGAGCAGCAGGCTTTGACTCCTGAGACCACCCCAGAGGCACAGGGAAAATGCTGCCTTGGAGGGTGGGACTTAGTGTGTATACACCCAAGGTTAAATGACAGCTTGTGATTACAAGATTGAAGTTGAAATGTGAATCTAGAGTTATACAGATTTGTTCCTTTTTTGCAATTTCTTTTTATTATATATGTGATTTTATGTGTATGTAGACAGCTATGTGCCACAAAATGTGTAAAAGTCAGAAGACAACTTTGAAAGTAGTTTTCAAAGAAAAAAATGTTTTGAAACCCCTAGTCAATAGAATAGGGCCCAAAAAGCCCTGCTAACAGATACTTAGTTCCTAAGATTGATAAATGGTGAGCTTGCAGTCAAAGATTATTGTGTACTTGTCCAGCTAGTTCCCGCAGGTACTCTTGAACTGAGTTTGAGATACACCCTAGATGCTTCTGCAGAGAGCCTATTTTCCTTGACCCTAGCTGTTACATTGAGACTAAGAATGGCTATAGAGACAGGTGCTGCTAAGAGGACTAGACTTGCTGTTTCTTAAAGAAGTGTGTTGCTCTAAGAGAAGAATGTTAAGGTTAGACCAGAGACAGAAAGATAGAGAGGAACAGCAGAACTGGTTTGAAAGTTGGTTCAATAAGTCCCCTTTGTTGAGAACCCTGTTATCCTCCCTTGCTGGACCTCTTGTGATTTTACTTTTGCTTTTAACCATAGGCCCTTGCATTTTAAATAGATTAGTAACTTTTGTTAGAGAGAGAATAAGTGCTGTTCAACTTTTAGTACTGCGACATCAATATTGGACTTTAGGTCAAGAAAATGACGATTATGATGATACTAAAATCTAAGTTTTTATGATTAAAAACTGTCATTAGAGGAAATGGGGAAATGAAGAATGAAAAATTATAAAAATCATTTTTATAGAATATATACATATATAGATGCCTTTTAAGTTCTTTTAGGGACATGGAAAATTTTCTCTGAAACAAGCCAGGCCAGTTCCAGGAACTGGCTGTAAGGAGTGAAAGTCATTCAGGTGGTAAAAACACAATGACAGGACTGTGGCTTTACAGCTGGAGCTAGTGAGAATAAATAGTTGATAAATGACAAGGTAGGGCAGTGACTTGGTGAAACCACATTTTTGAGAAAATGATTGTACTGGGTAATTTCCATGGCCATTAACCTTTTAGGGTGGGTTTCTTTGGAATGTATCACTATTCTCATGTTATGTATCCTTGGCAACCTCTTACCCCCTCCCCACTCCCCTGGTTTGTGGTTTTGCTCTTTAAAAGACCCCGGTACCCATCACTCAGGGCCAAAATCCCTGCTCTTGGAGCTAAAGAGCTTGTCGTTTTTGACCGCTGGCTCCTCCCCTAATAAACCTCTGCTGATTGCATCCAGGTATGGTTTCTTGTGATTTTTGGGTGGTCGCGATTCCGGAGGCTTGAGGAAGGGTCTCCCGAGTATAGGGGTCTTCAACCACTGAAGTAAACTCCTCCCTACTGACAATTACAATCTATATATAGTTTGTCTCAAAAAAAAAAAAGTTGAAAAAATGTATGATAAGAAAAAGTAGATATACAAGAAAAAGTATCTGTGATAGTACTGTTAATGTCTAGGTAAAACTGCTACCTGGCTAGCCTGCCATTTTATGCTGTTACTAATATTATAGGGAAACTTTTTCATATGTTGTTTCTACTGTTACTAGGAAACTTTCTCATTCCCAAGTTGATCGCATATTCTGTTATATTTATTGATGTTGGAAACTAATCACAACAAAAGTTAGTTAGAATGGCTTTGTATAGTTAACAAGACTTTCTGCACATGTGTATAAGCTTGCATTACCATACATTATTATAAAGGCACAATTTATAAGCTTTATAAGCTGCCCCTGAGATGTACCCCAACATAAGAGAGACACCTGCAACTATTTGGGATAACACTTCCATTTTTGAGAGAGGTTGAGTAAAGTTTCAGTTCCCAAGAACTGGCTGGGAACTGACATCCTATTTGGGGAAAAAAATGGCCTTTACGTGGGTAACTGCTTGGCAAGTTAAGACATGAATGGTAAGCAAGGCAAGTCCCCAAAACCCAGTTGAATACCCCAACCTAAGAGAACAGGATTAATGTACAACAAACACATGTTCCTAAGGAAACCCCACATACCTAAATCCTGATTGGTGGAATAACATGACACAGATGTTTGTAGGTCCCGGGCCTTAAAAGCCCTATAGGATCTTAACTCATGATCATGGATCAGCTCCCTAGTCTGGACTATTGCACCTATGGGTTGGTCCTAGGGCACATACTCAGTAAACTATCCCTGTCTGAATAAGATTGGTGTTTGTGTGGTTTGTGAGGTGTCTCCTGGACCCCAAGAAGTACAAAGTCTTGAGAAACAGAGGACAGAGGAAGTAAGAGAATACAAAGTGCTCAATTGTGGACTTTTGGTACCTAATTTATGCTGATTTGTGAAAGCAAATGCAATCTGATGACTCTATTATTATATTTTA
Source organism: Arvicanthis niloticus (assembly GCF_011762505.2). Taxonomy (NCBI): domain Eukaryota; kingdom Metazoa; phylum Chordata; class Mammalia; order Rodentia; family Muridae; genus Arvicanthis; species Arvicanthis niloticus. Next base: position 52,221,667 of record NC_047677.1, on the reverse strand, counting down.
GTAGGTTTAAGAGCCTGAGATAAGGTGAAGGAATAAGAAGAAAAGGTCTATGTTATTCACAAAGATTATGAAAAGCCTAGAGAGACTTTTACTGATTTCTTACATAGATTTACATCCACTATAAACAAGGAAATGTCAGACTCAAATAAAGACAGGCATTAATTGAAATTTTAGCTTTTAAAAATACAAATGCAGAGTGTAAAATGATTCTTGGATCTTTAAAAGTTTGATCAGCATCCATGGATGAATAGATTAGAACTACTGCTGATATTGACCATAATGACTATGTAATTGGACAAGCAATGGCCAATAATCTTAGATGTCCATTGTTTTAATTGTGGGATATGAGGCCATTTGAAAAGGGATTTTAAGCAAGGGTTCCTAGAGACTTCTTTAGAAGCCCTCAGCCTTCCTGGACTTGTAGGTGTGCTAAGGGTAGGAATTAGACTAATGAATACAGATCAGCAAGAGGTATATGAGGCAATCCCTTACTGATGGGGAATTCTTTATAAGATAATCTTTTAAATATGGCAAGATCCCTAAGAGGGTTCACCCATATCCCAGCAATAAACAACAGGAGCCAGGTATTTTCTGTTAGCAATCCACAGAACAACTAGAGAAAACTAAACTATGTCTTGGAGATCTAAAGCATGCAACAGAAGGAAGTGCTGCCTTAGACTTAGCCATAAATAAAAATCTCACACTATTACTAAAACTCAATGCTGTAAAATATTCACTAGAGTTCATGGACCTCTACTTCCAAAGACAATAGGAATAGTTATAGGAAGAAGTACATAACATCTCAAGGATTCATTATGCATCCAGGAATCATAGATGAAGACTTCAAGGGAGAAACTGAGATTATCATTTATGTAAAGAAATATGTGTAGTTTAAAGTGGGAGACAAGATTGCTCAGCTTCTATTGCTTGTATAGGTCAAAGGCAAAGAAGCCCCAAAACAAAAAACAGGAGGATTTGAAAGTACTGAAAGATGGTGTTTTATGTTGTTGTTGTTTTGTTTTAAAGTTTTTGGTTTTGTTTTTGTTTTGCAAACTGTTATCAATGATATGAGACCAAAATTAAAATTAAATGCTATTGAAATTGAAGGTTTGGTCATCAATGATAGGAGCTATCATTGTTGTAGCTATAATTTCACAAAAATCTTGAAATCCACATTGGCCCCTTCGGAAAGTATCTACACAGTTTGTTAGGATTGGAACATTATTCTAAGTAAAACAAAGCATAAGACAAGTTAAATGTGTGGGTACAGAAGGTCAAGTAGAAAGGTCAAAACCTTATGTGTCAGATATAGCCATAAACCTATGGGGAGAAGAACTACCGAAACAATGGGAGCTCAGATTACTATTCCTTCAGTAGATACCGTTTTTAACTGACTTATGGCTTGATTGTTTCTGTATTTAAATAGGTAAGAAATCTGATTTGAGATATATGAAGATAGGCATAGAATGTGAGTGCCTGTCTATCTTAAAAGATAAAAAAAATTGTTAGCTCTTGATATGTATAGATTCATAAGGATAAAATTGTACCTTAAAGGAGATGCTTGATAAACAGAAAAGGGGGATAAGAACTCCCAGAAAAAGATTGGATAATGCTTTATTAACTTTTTAATTGATTTTTAAATGCCAATGAGGCAGGAACAACTGCTGTATAAGAAGGTGCTGAAAGACAGTGAATTACAGAAAAAAATACTGAATTAGATCAATCTGTGTACTTTAAAGCTGTTTTACCCTCAGAATGGAAGTCAGGGAATGTGTAACATTGGGGAAGAGGTTTTGTCTATATTTCCACAGGTGATGAAAGACTGTGGGTTCCATCAAAACTGTTAAAGATCCAATCTGAATAAGATAAATGAAGCTGATCACAATCACACCCCATCACCTGAGCATGGAGATAAGGCAACAATCTAAAAACAGATTGTTCACCAGACTGGAAGACTGGAAAACCTTGATACTGAAATAGACGTTTGCTGAATGAGAAATGATTGCATTGCAGTTACAAAGGATCATCTCATCAACTGATCTTCATGAGGACGTTCGGAGTGTTAAGTTTGTAGGATTGATAGAAAGGGGGAAGAGGTAGAAAAATTTTAATCCAGCAACATGGCTGCTTTAGCAAGGGAAAACATCCAAAGAATTTTTAGGTCTATATGACCTAGGTGGAAAGCAGATATGCCTTGGATTACAGTGTGATCTTGCTGGAATACAGATGTTCCCTGTGTGAGAACAAAATTTGAAAGCAGCATTGTAACAATAACAAAAATTCATGGTCAGCAAAGACCACCAACAATTTGTTAAATATAGTCATAATAAAAATATTAAGCCCCTGCAGGGGCAGGGTGACCCAAATGAAAAGGCATGCTAAGACGTGCCCAGACAAGTTCAGACAAGCCCAAGTGAGTAATGGGCCATCTGGTGTTTACTTTTCTCTCCCCCTTTTCGAGAAGTCCAAGGTTTCATGGTCAAAAGTAACTAGTCATCTTGCCAGTTCGCACGTAGCTGCTTCTGCAAGTTGCTGATGTTTGAAATTTCCAATTATATGTAAGCGCGCCAAATTTTCCCGCTCCTCCCCAACCCCTACCCATAAATATCCCAAATTTCCTGGGTTCTGGGCCGGAACCTCTATCTCCTGCGTGAGCTATGTTCTGGCCCGAGGGCCCTCGTCATTAAACCTCCTCTGCAATTGCATCAAGGTCTCTCGTGTGTCCTTGGGTTCGTGCAGTTCCGGACTTGGGTGAGGGTCCCCTTGCCAGGGTCTTACACCTGAGTAAACACCTTTTATCCCTAAGAATAAAGGTAAAACCATTTTTTAGAAGGAAACAGCCACTTTTGAAAGTGACATCTAAGTCTAATTGAGGGGTAGACAAAGTGATGAATCAGAAAATTTTGACAGAATGAGTCAGAGATAGGATCCACCAAACTCTCATGAGAACAGACAGGAAAGAGAGGCTACTTAAGAGCAGCAAGAGACAGGGGTGAAGGGAGGAAGAGATGGGGGAGGGGCATTTGAGGAGGTAGTGGGAGGAGGCAGGGGCTGTATCAGGATGTAAAGTATATAAATTAATTAATTAATGGGAAAAACAGTGAAAGAGAAAGGTAGTGGTGGTGTGATAAAGGGTGTGTGTGTGTGTGTGTGTGTGTGTATGTGTAAAGAGTTTTAGCAGGACAGTTTCACAAAGACAGGTTGCAGAGAGAAGAAGCTAGACACAGACACAAGTGAAGACAGAATGAACCAGAGAATGAGAAGATCGAAGATTAGAACGTATGGCTAGAATTAATATGGAGTCAAGCAGAGAAATTCAGTCAGAAGCTGAGAGGTGTATTTAATCAGTCAGCTTGGAAGATTAGATTATATGGAGGCTAGAAGCTTTCAGGCCTAGGCCTAAGGATAGTTAGAACAGTGAAGGAAATGCTCTAGGCTCAGCAATCCCTGTGTTCACACAATTTGTTTACTGCTCTCATCTTATCTCATCATCTGAGGAAATAAAAGTATCATTACATCTTTTATTTCATCTTACTCTTCCAGCTAACAGTCAGTCATGAAGGGAAGCCATAGTGAAAATTCAAAGCTGGAACCTATAGAGAGGGACTAAAACAAACCACAGACACATGTTGCTCGTTGACTTCCTTCTAGGCTCATATTCAGGTATATTTCTTATAAAACACAGGCTCATCTGCCTAGAATGGTACTAGCAATGTATTCTTGGTCCTCCTCCATAAATTAAAATAAAGAAAATTCCCCACAAATGTGCCCACGGGCCAGTATGGTGGAGACAACTTCTCTATTGCAGTTTCTTCTTCCCAGGTGTTTCTAGTTTGCTTTAATTTATAAAGACTAACTAGCACAAATATTCTCCAGAATAAATAAAATTTAGTACAGAAACTATGTCTTGACTAATAAAAACTGTGTTAAAATTATTTAAATAACTTCTCTGATCACCATGGCATAGCACTAGGAATCAATAGTAAGAGAATCTTTCTAAAATTCACTAACACATGGAATTTAAGCTGCATAGTCTTCAAACTACCCATTGGCCAATGAAAATTACAATGAATCAGAGTAGTTAATGTGCATTAATATATATGCAAAATGGTCTAAAACAAATTTAATCATAAAAGCAATTCTTGTTATCTAAAATAACAACAATGAAGAGGAAAGCATAATATAACAAAACCTTAGGTGTTCATCAAAATCATTTCTAAGAGGGAAGTTGATTATGCCAAATGCCATCAAGGGACTACATCAGCACTTAAGCGTGCATACTGCTCTCACACAGGACCTGAGTTTTGTTCACATTGTCCTCAGTGCACACACTGGAAAATTTCAGTTCTAGGGAGACCAGTAACTCTTCTGGCATCTGTATACATGTGCACATAGAAACACATATGCATTAATAAAATGTTACCTATTTAAATGGATACATCAAAAACTAAAGAAGCAATGATGCTGTGAATGTCAAATATTCATGGCTGACCCTCTATTTTGGTCTGCTGATCTATCCTGCTTTCTGAATACTGAATATTTCACAGTGTCTCAATTCCTAGATCTTTGTAGTAATATTAAATCAGAAGTGAAAATGCTTTAATTTTATTTGAAATGTGCTTATCTATTAGGATCTTAGTACTGTACCATATCTTCCCTTTGATTTTAGTTAATAGTGTTGACTCTGTAACAATATCTGGAAACTTGGAATCAGATAGAAGCACTAAATATTTGGTGAACTCTATTGTAGATGTAATTGAAAACACTGGCACATTAGCAATCTCACTAGAAATATTACAGTGCTGTGAAAAGTATTCAATCAATTTCAATAATCAAGCTTACTTTTTAGTGATACTAATGGATTATTTAATATTTGAATGTTAATAAGACAAAAATAAAGACAATTGGTATGACTTTTAGATTTAAATTTCTATGGCTTTAAGAGCCACATTCTCTCTTTAATTTGCTCAACTTATAATTCTATAAGTTTTTTTCATCTCCTTTACTTAGCCTAAGTATAGAAATAGAAAAGAACATGGATTTCACATTATGTAGACACTTAAAGAATTTCATAAACTAACTAGAGAAGGCTGAATCTGAGAACCTCAGAATTCATAAGTTCTTTATAGTTTCTCTTGAGTACATATTTTATAAAAATGAAATATTTATAGGAAATAATGGTTAAGTAAATTGCCTTTGTTACACCAATTTGTTCTCTCAGATGTTGACAAAAATTGTACCCTCAACAGATATTCACTTTTAAAAAATCAGAATGACATGGAAGAGTGATGATCATCATCAATGAGATTAATCTTAGTGCAAACACAATAACATGAAGATTTCATTAAAAATCATAAGGACAAATAACTCAGAATCTCTCAATTCTACATCTTCTGTAGGAAAAATATATTCACTATAAACATTAGAATATTCAAAGGGACTTTCTCCACCCCTCTTTCTCTCTCTCTTCAAACAGATTAGGCTCAAATTTCATGTTTGGTTTTGCCTGGAATGAACTTGTTTTCTAAGATCACATGATAAAAATCACCTAATATTCTGAATACAGAAATCAAAGCTCGGGAATCACCATTCAATGGAAAGACTTAAAGAAAACTGAAATTTTAGTGAAAATCTCACTTAGCAAAGGCACGAGATATAAAAATTAACAAAACTTCGCTAATAGATCCACCGGAGTAGACCAGTGAGGAAAAACCCAGGTGTCTATTTTAGAATAGCACATTAACAAGGGACATTTGGCCAAGGATATAGGAGGCCATATTTCACTGCATTCACAAAAACATCCGAGGAAAGAATGCCTCAAAAGACTTCTAGCTAGCTGTGAATATACTTTATCTTCATACAAAAGAGATAAACTAGTAGACATACTTAATGTAATAAGAACCAGATTCTTAATAAAAGAGTGACCATTAAGAAAGTAAACAAAAAACCAAAACAAACAAAAAAAAGAATTGCATGAGTCTTGACAATAGCAAATGTTGTTTTCAATTTATTAGTTAATCTGTTTGTCAAGTCTAGATGGGACATCTCTAAGTATGATAATTAAGGGAGTAGTTTCCTGGCTTGTAGCACTCCAGAGAGGCTGGTGAGTTAGTTTTGGAGTATCTGTCTCATGGTGACCCTGGATAATGCCTTTGGATCAGTACCTTCATTTTTGTGAGGACAGACAGATCTACATCTCTATTTGGAAAGAATTTTCTTTCCAATGTTGTTATCTTTCTTTACCAGCCTCTTCAATGCTCCCTTTACATCTTTGTTTCTTAAAGTGTAAATGAGGGGGTTTAGAGTAGGAATAACCACGGTATACAAAAGGGTGATAAACTTCCCCTGACTGTGTGCATAGGAGCTGTTAGGCTGGATATAGATAGCAGTGATTGTGCCATAAAATAGTACTACTACCAGCAGGTGGGATCCACAGGTTCCAAGAGCTTTACCCCAGGTTAGAGCTGACCTTAACCTCATCAGTGCTTGGGCAATGTACCCATATGATACCAAGATCAGTGTCAGGGGAAGGAGGAGCAGCACCAAGGAAGCCATGAATAGCTGCACTTCATTGGCATGAATGTCTACACATGCCAACTTGATCATGGCAGGAACTTCACAGATGAAGTGATAAATCCTGTGGTTCCCACAGCGAGGGAGGCGGAGGGTGATGGTGCCCTGGATCAGCGTGTTGCCCACTCCACTCAGCCAGGCGACTCCTGCAAGAGACTGGCAGAGCCGTGGGTGCATAACTGTAGCATAGTGGAGTGGTCGGCAAACAGCAGCATAGCGATCAAATGCCGTAACTGCGAGGAGGACACATTCAGTGGACCCAAGAGCCAGAGACACATAAAGCTGAATAGCGCAGCCTGTGGCAGTGATTGTCTTGGCTGAACCATGGAGGTTCCACAGCAGCTGAGGAACAATGCTGGTGGAAAAGCAGATATCAATGAAAGAGAGGTTCGTAAGGAAATAGTACATGGGCGTTTGGAGCGCAGAATCCAAACAGGAAACGAGGATGATCGCTGTGTTACCTATCAGTGTCAGGAGGTAGGAGATCAGCACCACCACAAAGAGGATCTTTTCAAGTTGTGGCTGATCAGAGAAGCCCACCAAGATGAAATCACCACCTGAAGTCTTGTTAATTGTCATCACTCTACTCACAAAAAGGGGGGGGGGGTGACAAGTACAGATATCCATGTTAGATAAAGAGGAATGTGATGGGATCAGAAATTCTCTTGAGAGACATGGACCCTAAAGGTGGAAGATGGGATATGTTCTACACAGGAGAGAGGTAGAAGGGGGAAAGGGGGGAAGAGATTGATTTCCAGAAGGAAACTCAGAGAATACATAATGTGCTGAGAACAGTTTAAGGTACAGAGCTACACGTAGAACTACAACCAACAAAGGAGAGTGTGAGAAATAGTCTTACCTAGGGAAGAGCACACCAATTGGTTAATCAATTCCAAATGGTCAGTCCTAAAAACACATAGGAGTAACATTATACAGACTGAGCAGGACACACACACACACACGTTCTTAAATTTACATATACATGTAACAATTAATGAAAAAAGCCATGGATTAGAGGATATGAAGAAGGAAAGGGAATGGGTAAATGATGCACTTATATTACAACCTCAAAAAGAAAAGAAAAATGTTTGAGAAAGTTTCAGAACTACAAAACACATCATGTGAACAATACTCAACAATCAATGATTGCCCAGTTCTTCCAAGATGCTTCAATTGTTCTTTCTGGAATTTTACCCTTTTCTTCCTCAACAGCCCTTGTAAGATTATCAGCAAAAGTTAGAAAGAGATATTTCACATATATAAATAAAATCTTGGTAGATATCCAATTGTGTCATTAGAAAAAGTAACAAAATACATTTACAGAGGAAAAATAATAGAACAGGATACTCTATTTCTCTACCTTAAATATATACTTATAAACACCATGCTAAGAATAAAGTATACAACCACAGTCACTTGACTGTTAGATATCATGCATGGATCTTTTTGCCAGAAATTTTTTTATAATGTGGAAACAGACAGTCTGGGGTGTTTTAACAGTCAATATAGAGTATTCTTGTTAGTACTGAGTAATTTAAGCCTTGCAAAATTATTTTAGAGTTATGCATTTTGTTTTTATGATATAGTACCTATGACTCAATTTTTTCATTTTTAATAGGTCTCCTTTTGAACTTGTGTTTTATAAACTATTTTTCTTATCATTTTAGATTCATAGTATACAAGCAATAGGGAATATAAGCCTAATGGATTTCTTACATTACCTAGATCCTTTAAATGTTCTTATATATATATACATTGCACATGATTTGTGCTACATGATGCCATTTTCAAAGACGTGTATATTGTATCTGGAGTAAAACCCCCTAATTTCCTATTTCATTTGGTTTTTATCAAAGACTTTTTATGACTATCTTAGATAGGAAGCCTTGTAAGTGATCATTTATCTTTTGGCTATAACTCTCCACTACTTGACCTCTTATGCCATAAGAATAATATAAAATAGGACATGAATCAATGAAAAAATATTTCTAAAAAGTAATCAGCTTCACACACTGTCATCTAATTCAAGGTTCTGTACAATTTTTATCCTCCTTTCTGTTTTCAGGATGATATCTCACTTATGGTACTTCTTACCAAATCAAGTTTTAATTTCCTTATTCATTCTGTGTCTCTCCCTAACATGATTTCAGTTATTTCTACCAACTTCTATCCTCATGTCAGTACCTATTTCCAGATGAGCATCTTCTAAGCAGCACTGCCAGTCACTGAGCATTCCTCCTGGAACCCTCAGTTGCTTTGTTTGCAACCATGTAAATTTACACATGAGCCCATTTCACAGAGCAGACCACACAAGGGGAGGGAAATGTTTAATGAGTATCAATGTTTTTAATCTTTTCCTTAGTATCTATAATGAATGATTATATTAAAAAACAGAATAGACATAAACATACTTTCAATAAGCTGATCTCTTTATTATTTGATTAAATTTTAACCTTCCCTCATTTCCATTCTCAACTAGCAAATGTTGCTTAAAGCATCTATTAAATATATGGTGTGATAACATAATGTTCCTTATTATCTAATCAAAGCTAACATTTATATAGTAATATATTTACAATTATTGAAAAAATCTGAAAATCTTGAAAATTTCAATTCAACTTATAAAAATTGAAGAATGTGGCTAACACTGTTAATATAGAGACACTAATTTCTCTCCAACAGAATCCATATTTGAAAATCCATCCCTAGACAATGGTTTCATGTCATATATTCACTGTATTCAGGTTAGGGGACCTGAACTCATTCATTCATACATATGAAAAAGATGTGTTTGTTCCCTACTTTTGTGCTCTCCACATTCTTCAGTCAGTGTACTTGAGTGTCCTTAAAAATTTTCTGAAACCATATTTTAATATTATAATAATGTAAAATAAAATTTCCCAGATATGTTAGAGTTTTTGTTAGGGTAGCTACTACTATATATTTTGCTACTATATATTTTTAAGTTTTTCCTCTGATGTGGTCATCATGTCCAAATGTATTTATTTAATTCAATCTTGTTGAGAAACTAAAGGACATAAACAACTTAATTTACTCACATTTTAAATATAAGTATTTAATATAAATTCAATGCTTTTTATTCTTGGTAGTTTTCAACAATACAATGATTTGAAGTCAAGGGAACATAGTTACCATACATATACATGAGCACAAAGAGCCTCCTCATCAGCCCATGTACATCCAACACTAGTGCTGTATCAGAAAGAATTTCATATTTTTTATTTTTGTTCTTCAGAAAACTGTAAAATTGGAAAGAATTTAAGAAATCTAAGTCATAAAGAAATACTTCCAAGTATAGAAGTGATCTTTTTTGTTTATATATCTCCTTTTTTATTGCTGAATATATGTTCTTCAAATTAAAGGTAACTGTAAAATACAAATCATTTCAAATCCAGCTTTATAGTAAAATTTAATTTACTGTATTATTCAGAAATACTTTAAATGCTTAGGATAATAAAAGACATTAGAATTATTAACTGAATCGTTTAAATAAAGCTGACTTGGCAGTGATGAAAATAATATTGTTTTCTTCACTAGAGAGTTTGTAGTACAAAGAGATCAGCAAAAGAAAAATATATAGTTATTATTTCCTCACCTCTGAAATCTTTGTCCCCTCATCCTTTCAATTACTTTCCAAGACTAAGAAGATGGTGCTTTCCAGAAACTAGATTCTAAAAATGAATCTTAGAATTGAAGGCCAACTATCATATGTTAGTGCTTTGTCTAGAGCCCTGGGATACTGAAGTGTGACTACGGCAGGAAATGATATCAGCCAAAACTGGGACCTAGGGATTCCTATATTCCTAATAGGGCAATTATCACCAGGCATGAGAGTGACCAAGAGCAAAATCTTCTGGGAAACTTCACTGTAATCACTGCTTCTGCACAGGTAGGTCTTTAATATGAGATAATTCCAGGCTGTTAAGTCACATTCTGGACTAGGATTATGAAAAAAAATGAAAATAAATTTCTCACTGTGAGCAAGTCAAGATTAAAGACCTGATTTTCATGAAATAGTTGCCTTTATTGACATAGTGTTTAGTCTATATATATAATCAGAACATAATTTAAAGGTCCCCTAACCTGAATATAGGTGAATAAATGGCATATCAACCATTGTCACAGGGATGGATTTTCATATGTGGAGTCTGTTGGAGAGAAATAAGAATAGCTATTCTGACAGTGTTATCCACATTCTTTAATTTTTATAAAAGTTTCCGTGATCAATCAGTTGGAGAGGTCTCACATATAAAGCTCTTAAAACCTTACAAAGTTCATTGGTACTTCTTTAAAACTCACAAAGCAAAGCATATATGCCAGAGTTGCTTGAAACTACTTGCTTCCAATTCATTTGCCTAAAATCCTTTTTTGGGTAATATTTCTTAATGACTTATATAAACAAGATATTAAGACAAATGCAGAAAGGCATCATTACAGATGCATTTAGGAATAGAGAGGGCAAAGTCCTGTTGATATCAGTCATAAATCACTGCTAATAAACATACAAACAGCATGGGTTTCATGAAGAATATGGATATGAACACAAATCATTCTCTCAGTGATAACTTTCAGAAGATCTGAAAAAGAAGGGCCAGTTCATTTGATGTCATATCTAAAAATAAACTGAAAACAGGTATATGCATCGGAGAAGAGATATACATGTGATGACAATTTCACAATAATAAAAAAAAAACGTGTCATGTTGAGACATTTAAGAGATGTACCTGTCTTTCTGCCTCCAGAGCAGGGTTGAAACATCATTAGGTCGGTGTTATATAGGGTCCAAATTAGCAATAAGGCTTTAATGCAAAAATACCTTTAAATAAGCTATTGGGCACTGAGAAATTTTGACTCATTAAATCATAGCAGTTAGATATGCTCCTGGTGCCCTGTGTTCCTTGAGTGAAAAACTATGCTGGCAAACTTTATTTCAACTTGACACAAGCTATAGTTATTTGGTAAGAGGCATCCTTTACTGAGAAAATGGGTCTAGCAGGTTAACTGTAGGCAAACTTATTTATTTTCTTGATTAATTGATGTGGGAGGACCCATCACTTTATGGGTGGTATCACCTCCTCTTGACTGGTGGTGTAGAGTGAAAAATTATAAAGACCATTTTATGAAATATGTAGACTTTTTCTTTGCCCTTAGACCTGGGCAGAAAAAGTGCAGGTTCCAGAACTAGGAACTGAAAATAAGATTTTAGGCCTTCACTGCTCCAGGACACATTCTGGGTGGAAGACATTATCCCTGAATCAGAGGACACTTACTGGATTACACAGGAAGTAGACCCCACCTGTGGGTGGAAAAAGCCCAAGGCGGGAAGACACATTCCTGACCACAGAGAAAGATGCAAGCCATCTAGGTGGGGCTATAGCTGGAAAAAGTGAAACATAGTTTACCTGAAATAGTTGGTAATGATCTTTAGAGTAGGTTCCTCTGAAATGTTTCACTGTTCTGGGTTACTACCCCCACCCCCTTGGTCTTTCCAGTGTTACAACCTGTTGGTGTTCAAACTTTGTAAAGCAACCAATCATGTGTAACCTTGCGAAAATACAACCAATCATGTGTAACCGAGCGAAAATTCTTCCCTTTCTCTATAAAAGCTTGCTGGCCTTTTGTCAAAATTCTGTTCCTGTGTGGACAAGCAGTTTTGACCTTGGTTAGCCAACTCCCCAATAAACCTCTGCTGATTGCATCCAGGTATGGTTTCTTGTGATTCTTGGGTGGTCGTGATTTCCTGAGACTTGAGGAAGGGTCTCCCGAGTATGGGAGTTTTCAGTGGTTGCTGGGTGCCGACTGAGCAAGCCATGATTGAGTAAGCCAGTAAGCAGCAGACCTCTATGGCCCCCTGCATCAATTCTTACTTCCAGATTCTTGCTTTGAGTTTCTTCCCTGACTTTCTTGGATGATGTACTGTCTAAAAATTGTAAGATGAAATAAACCTCCTTTCCCAAGTTGCTGATGATCATAGTGTTTGATTTTTAGCACCAGGAAACTAACTAAGGCAAAAAATATAAGCCAGGCAACCAACTGGATAACCGTCATGTCAAAACCAGATGCTGCAAACACTAATGCCTTGAGAAAGCCCAAAAAACAAACAAACAAACAAACAAACAAAACCTACATCTGCTTACTATTGAAATACAATATCAGCTCCAGAAGGAACTCTCTCAGCCTTGGCTTCCTCAAACAATTTGAGCCCGAGCTTCTTATCACAAGGCTTGATGAATTTCAGATACTACTCATTCTTAGATATTCTCAACTCAAGATTGTGGGGAGTATCACCCTGTCAGCCTAACAGAAGTTCCATGATTGATTTAAAATCAGTTATTCCTATGCAAGGTCCATCTCAGAATTTCCTCTCAGCAGTGCATTTATATGTTTGTGAAAAATTGTGAAAGTTAAACAGCTGAGTTTGTTGTGGGTTCTTACCCAGAATTAGCTGTTGCACAAATGTGGTCTCTGGGTGCTTAGAGGAGCTGGGGATAAGGCTCTCTGTGGTGGTGAGTATGGTTGGCATAAAACTTCCAGGAGACTGTATCAGAGGACAGCTTGTGAATTGAAATGGCAGGGCTAGTTTATAGAGCTGGAGACAGAGGCAAGGGGAGAAAAAAGGACAAGGGAGAAAATGCACCTAATTTACGTATGCAGACCTGATTGAAGACAGTCAAGTGTAAATGCACATCAATTCAAATACCAAAGGCAGGAACTTTCCAAGCCTATCAGTTAGACTGACTGCTGTCACATGATTTCTGAGAAGTGAGTTCTTCGATAGGGAAACAGAAGCCTAACTGGTGCTATCATTATCTGGCTTCAGTCTCTATGTGGTTGAGTATTCTCAAGGTTTATTTGGGTAGAGAGTGGCTCCACTCTTGCTATGTTATCAGGATAGTATCCAGGATATGGTCAGCATTCTATATTCCCTCATCTGGCTTTGCAACCCACATTTTTTGATGGATTATGTTAACCACTTAATACAGGATAAATAATAACCCTCAAACTCTTCCAAAAGATAGTAGAACACGGACCAACCCCTCTATTTCTGTTGCCCAAATCAGGTCAATAGTACCTGTTTTCATGAAGCCAAACAGACCTCTCAGGAGAATAAAACTGAAACCAACCTCACTCTAGCAAAGATTAAAGCAACAAATGCCTACCACACAAGGACTGAGTACAACAGTACAGTGGAACAATTTACACACTATGTGATTTTTCTCAGAAATCAAAAAGTGTATAATATCAGTGACAAATAATTATTATTGATGGTAAAAAAATTCATTTCATAAAATCCAAGATAATTTCATGATTTTTTTAAAAAAAACAAATGATAATTAGTAACAAAAAGAAATAATTAGCATCCACAGCAAACCCACAGTGTGATGAAACAGACTATGATGTGAATGAAAACTTTACTCAGCTATCACTAACAAGATAATAACATAATATTCATCACCTTAACTCAAAACTCAGAGTGCCTAGGCATGAACAAGAGCTATGGTTTATATGACTTTTTCTCCAGGAGACCATATGTTGGATCTTTGCCATCAGTCTGGCAATTTTTAATTCAGTAGAAAGATAATTAGCTTATTGTGATACTTTCTTGTCAGTGGAATGATTCAGATGTTCTATGATAGAACTATTTCTCAGGAGAAAGGGCTGTTGCAGAATTCAACACTTCTGCACAGAGCTATTGTCCTATCCATAAGGACTCTCAAGAGGGCAACAAGAAGCCTCCTGCCACTCACCAGTGAGAAGAGATCGTGAGTCTCTTGGGGAGAGTAAAAGGAAAAGGACTCAGAAGACAGAATTTTTGTATAATATGTTTATAGCTCATTGTTTTCCAGGAAAGGAGAAAATGCATATAATGGGAATAATAAAGTAAGTGGTGTGTGTGTGTGTGTGTGTGTGTGTGTGTGTGTGTGTGTGTGTGGAGAGAGAGAGAGAGAGAGAGAGAGAGAGAGAGAGAGAGAGAGAGAGAGAGATTGGACATTGCCTTGAAGGACACAATGCTCTCTCCTGAGAGAGGCAATCTTCTTGACATCAGGCATGGTTTCCCACTGTAACCAAAATTTTTCAGTACTATGTAGAGAATAAGATGGGGATGGTGTGTGTGTTCTGTGTATGTTGTAAGGAGAGGATAAACAGAAACCCAGGAGTGGCTAATCAGAAGTAGAAACTACCTTATCATCTCTTCGTATACTGTGATTTGAGGTAGGTGTCATAGTTAATTTTTCAAGATTAGGCTTGAGGAAAATGAATTAAAATAAATTAAAAGGATATTTGATAAAAAAGTTAAAAGGATATTTGATACTCAAAACATTTTCCATTTTTGTTATTCTAAGTAATTATTGTCTCTTCCTTTGAAGGCTGTTAAAGTTTATGCAGACTCCGGTATCTCTCTCCAAAAATAGCTGTGTATTGTGTTAATCACTTATTACATCATAAATTAAAATTCACTTATTTCTGTAATACTCAAGTTATACCGTACATTGTAATCTAGTCAAGTGATACCACAGTCTATTGTGTTGAGCTAAAGTGTCATTCAGCTGCATAAATGGTCCTAGGTGAGTGAATAGGAGGAACCTGGGAAGTCAGGGGTGAGCCTCCTAATAATGTTTTCCTGAGCAATCTATACAAGTTGTGTATGCTGTTATAGAATTTTAGAAATAGTTACTATATAATAGTAAAGATAAACACTTCCTGAGAATTTCTACATACAGACACTGCAGTGTTTCAGAAAATTTTCTAACAGTGTATGGTGGCCTTAAAAGATCAGATAAGGTACTCTGAATCCACCAGTGAACATTTCTAACCTTGTAACACCATGGAAAACGAAATTTTTTCATCTGCACCATTCACAAAGCAAAGCTATATAAAGTGTGCTTGACTTTTATCTTCAGGCCACATAAGGTATCATGGAAAGCCAAGACAATAAGATTTCAATGTCTTCTCATGTCATAATATTCTCTTGCATATATACAGTTGCCAATAAAAACACAGCTTGTAATATGAACCTTCAGAATCTGACCAGTGTTTCGTGCACACCTGAATTTTATAACCCTGAAAGTCTATGTATATACTAGAGCTGGTAGGAAACCAGTTCAAACAGCTCAACTAGAAAGGTGGTGAAGATTACATCAAGGAAATAGTGAACCCACAATTTAGGTCAAGAAAATGTAAGAAATGAGAGGCAAATGGGATATCTATACCAGAGGGCTATGATACTTGTTTCTCAAGAATCTTGTTACCCTTTCTGAGCAAGTCATTCTTATTACACAAATTTAAATGAAAATATAACATTTTGAGTCTCAAGCTGAGTTTCTAGAGAGAGGCAAGCTCTCTCTAACCAGAGAGCAACCTATACAGGATACAGAAACTACTAATGAAAGGCAAGGTGGTTAAAAAATACTTCAGGTTGAAAAATAGCCATTTTTCTGTGTTGGGTTTGGGAGGGTTATTTATTTGGGGTTTTGTTTTGTTTTGATTTAATACAGATAAATGTTTACAATACATTAAAATAAGTGTAAAATACATCACAATAGGATCCTCAACATTTCAGCAAATTTTTACAAGAGTCCAGTCCACTGAGATATCAAGTAAGTACAGAAAAACTTCTGCTTCATAGTTGTCAGAACTTTAAGTCAGTCCTGTGTTCTCTAAACTTAGATTTTTTTTAGAACTTTTGCATGAATGGATACATAGATAGATCAAATAGATACATCAAATAGATCCAATAAGCTAGTATATACAACTATATCTCCCCAAGATAAGAAAACTATGTATTGTTTTGGTTTTTTTGTTTTGTTTTGTTTTGTTTTGGGGGGAGTGGCTTCCATTATGCCCTATAGATAAACAATCAGTTAGTTAATAGGAAAAAATATGTATTATGGTGAGAAATTCCCCAAAATAGAATGTACACAAAGGTAAATTTACAGTAGCTGTGGGTAGACATACACACATGTTCATGTCATATGTAGCCGATAAGCATTCAGTACCTGATCAACTTAAGTGATTTGGGAAATTAACTAAATTGTCTCTGTAGCAACTTCATGGGGAACACTTTTTTTCCCCCTTAGTCCCTTTTATAAGTGACCAAATAGAGAAGCAGAGTGTGAACAAATCCTGTTACCCTGCATTGTTGTTAGTACTAACATTTTAACTCATATTCAATCCTCCCCTTGCTCTACTCTATTGTGCTTCACTATGTCTGTGTTTTTGCATGAATATACAGGCACATGCATGTACGTGATCTACATATATGTGTGTGTGTGTTATATATGTAACATGTTTATTTATAATTTGTAAATACTGATGCCCACATATGAATTTTGGGTCAACCATGAGCTGATCTACTCACATACAATGCAGCATAACCTGCTACATTTCATTATATCAGGTGAATAGGAAGACCTAAGACTGGTGATATCTCCTAGTCTATCCTTATCAGGAAAAATAGGGTGTATTCAGGTTTTTGGCAAGAAAACCCAAATTTCAGCAGACACATATACCCCACAAAACAGAAAAGGTAATTTCATTTGAAAGAAAAAGTTATCAGACTGGAAGAAAAACAAGTTCACTGTGTCTCCAATATTTGAGGGACATGAGACTAAACTTCAGAGGATATAATGGGCAGGGACAGGCAGAATACCTAAGGAGACAGAGTAAGCTAAACACTGGAACTTTTCATTACATGAGAACTCATGGACTGGTAAAGATGGTAAACATAATGATAAGAACATTGAAATCTATAATCAGTCTCTGTATAAGGCTACAATGTGAAACAAATGATAAGTAGTCACCACCAGAGTACTAAAAGCTAATTTAGCAGTTATAGTGTGAAAAACACAGTGTAACTGTAGGCAGAAGAGATGGATGATATCCAGAAAACAGACAAGGCTGTGCTGGGAATGAACAGTTTTTCACATAAACAACAAAGCAAGCATAGAGCATCTGCCCTATGCAAAAATGAGCAAAAAGGAATGAAGTGTATAGATACTATGTGTACAGAAATACAGGTAGTTTGATGGGATTGTAATGTAAGGTCTGTTGAGATGGAAGGCTAGGAAGAAATTTCTATCAAGCCAGGTACCATGTCTTGTTCTTAGAGTTCTAGCATTCAAGAGACTGAGGCAGAGGAATTAGGAATTTCAGATTGGCATGAACTACATACCAAGGCACCATCTCTTTTACTCTTTTTTTTCTTTATTTAACTCAATAGTCTGATTCATAGAATATCATGAACAATATTAAGAAAATAGAAACAATGCATAAGCAGTGATAGCCTCACTAAGAAAACATGTTCTATAAAGAGATAGGAACTACTAAGTTACAGAAATCAGCTGCCATGTTGAGGTTTGTGGCATGAAGGGCTATTGTGCTGTTTAATTGATCCTTCTCTCTCATGTCTCAGCTGATGCATCTTAAGAAGCTTTTCTGACCACCTTATTACTGCCCAGATATTCAGATGTACCTGCCTTTAATTCTATACATTAAAAACAGTAATCATTTATTTATTGATTGTTATTTGATTTTACTTTCCCTTCAAAATTATGAGTCGAGGAAATGATATTTTTAATGTGTGGATCTGAATATTAGCAATAGCAGTCACAGAATAATCTGGGCCCAATACACATAGAGAATGGTTGAAGAGATTGTATCTGAGGCAACAGAGAAGCATAGAGATGAGTGGGTGGATCAGTTTTTCTTCGTAACATTGATAACTAGTTAATGAGAAAAATGTGTAAAGAATTGAGATACAATTAATGTTTTTCCTTTTTTTTTTATTTGAATGATAGCTTACACAACATGTGAAGCTGAATTAGACCTCTTCTGCCTGAGCTTCATTAGTGCCAGGACTACAAGTTTCCACCATCTTCTGTAAATACTTGTACACCTTGCTCAATGTTCAGTACACTTTGGAAAACTCCCCTGATGTTAACAGAGAAAGTATTAGATATGAAAATCTGTGAGATAAATCATTTCTAAACTTTGATTTTATAACTGCAGAGAAAGATTCTATCTCTGATGTAACTGAAGCTCTAAAAGTATTAAAAGGATTAATCTCCCTCATCTGCAAGAATCTTTCTAATGACTTACTTTTCTGTCTTCCAGGAGATGAATGTCAACTGCTCTCTGTGGCAGGAGAACAGCTTATCTGTTAAACGTTTTGCATTTGCTAAGTTCTCTGAGGTCCCTGGAGAATGCTTTCTTCTGTTCACCATCATCCTTTTCATGTTCTTAGTATCACTGACAGGAAATGCACTCATAACCCTTGCCATCTGTACCAGTCCAGCCCTACACACTCCTATGTACTTCTTTCTGGCCAACTTGTCTCTCCTGGAAATTGGCTACACTTGCTCTGTCATACCCAAGATGCTGCAGAGCCTTGTGAGTGAGGCTCGAGGGATCTCTCGGGAGGGATGTGCCACACAAATGTTTTTCTTCACACTTTTTGGTATAACTGAGTGCTGCCTATTGGCAGCCATGGCCTTTGATCACTGCATGGCCATATGCTCCCCACTCCACTATGCAACCCGAATGAGTCCTGGGGTATGTGCCCAGTTGGCAATAGTTTCATGGGGAACAGGTTGCATTGTAGGGTTGGGACAAACCAATTTTATTTTCTCCTTAAACTTCTGTGGACCCTGTGAGATAGACCACTTCTTCTGTGACCTTCCACCTGTCCTAGCACTTGCCTGTGGAGATACATCACAAAATGAGGCTGCCATCTTTGTGGTAGCAGTCCTCTGTATATCTAGTCCATTTTTACTGATCATTTATTCCTATGTCAGAATTCTGGTTGCAGTGCTGATGATGCCTTCACCTGAGGGGCGCCATAAAGCTCTGTCCACCTGTTCCTCCCACCTACTTGTAGTTACACTCTTCTATGGCTCAGGATCTATTAATTACTTGAGGCCCAAGTCTAGCCACTCACCAGGAATTGATAAACTCCTGGGCCTCTTCTATACAGCAGTGACATCAATGCTGAACCCCATCATCTATAGTTTAAGGAACAAGGAAGTAAAGGGAGCACTGAGAAGAACTTTGGGCCTGAAGAAAGTTCTGATAATGAATAGGTAACTGAGGATCCTGAAATGCTCTTTTGAAGAGGTATAGAGTCTGTCAAAGTAAGCAAACAAAACCACTGTTCTCTATCTAGTTGTCTTAAAACAATCTTTAAGAAATATAACTTTGTTTTAGAGTATTTTCTTTACTTGGCACTGTTTTTAACTGCAAATAATGGGAAACTATGATTGCTACTAAATAACTTTAGTAGGTTCAGCCAGTACTTAAATATTTTCATCTGCGCAGAGTTTCAATCACATGCTAATATCTCAGGAGCCTTGAAAATTCTCTGTGTCCACTCTTAGTCATTGTCCATCCCCTGATATACCTGTTACCTCTTCACTCTACACAGATTCTCAAAACATGGCACTTAATGTCTTCATAGCTCTATGAAGCAGGGTATTTCTTCTCATAAAAGTCTTTAAATTCTTCAAATGTATTATATACACATGTAATGTAGAATTACATAGTTCTTTTGTGGATTCTGTTTATAGAACATGTAAACATTCCAATAAAGCAAACTGTCAACTTTTGAACATATATGCTACAAACCATTAAAGAAAAAGCATGAGAAGTAATTGTTAGCATTTTCTAACATGTAAATGATTTTAAAGGAAATATTAGTGCTATTACAGGAGAAAAAACAAAGTTAAGCAAAAAATTATTGGTATAGTTGCAAGATTTCTCTAAAATGTATAAATTTATGTATGTGCAGATGAATCAATTTATATTCATAGACCTTCCAACAAATTACTTCTAAGTGATCTCAGCTTGTTATGCTACAATTCCATATTCCTCAGCACATGTGAACCCATTGCATTGGACTGGAGCAGCTTAGTAGTTCTCAGGGCAGTGAATTGTTAGTCTTTGCTCTGTGTACCATTAAGTCAGTCCACATTCCAGGCTTTGGGTACCCAGGGCCTAGAATTTTTGGCACAGGACTAGTTTCTCCTTCCCTATATGATTTCTAGCAGGGTAGCAGAAAAGAACTCTACCCAGGTCATTCTCAACATCATAGTCTCAGACACACACGACACACACACACACACACACACACACAGACACACCACATGGAAGAGCTTTCAGTGATCAAATTTGAAGCAATTTGAGCACCAAAACAATAGAAGTTATTATAATACACAAAATAAACTTAGAATCTTGAGTCTCTATGTGTATAATGAAACAAAATTAAAATTGCAATTAAGTGTGCCGAAAGTTTGGAAGAAATAAAAAATAATTACCATTACACTAAAACTACAATACTGTTGTAGGCATGATTCACCCAAACAGAAGGACAATAATTATCTACTCCTCAGACTCATTGTTCTGAGCCTACTTACATGCACTAAGGATCACTAAGGCCAATGTGTTGGGAAAAATTCACTGAGATGCTGAAACTATGCCTGAAGTTTTGAAGAGATGCAGAATTTTTCATAGTCTTTAAGTATTTCTCTTATAATTTCTATTACTTTAAAAGGAACTACAAAAGAAAAATACTTTAAGATCTTTTTAATAACAAATGGAAAATAGTTTAAAATAATTTAATTGCTCTTTAACCAGGTGTGATTACAATGCTAGGCCTCAAATGCTGAACTGAGATAAGCAAAGCAAGAAACACTTTTTGGTATTTGTGCTAAATATATACAACCTCAACTCAAAAGAGAGAAATCATTAGACAAATCCAAGTTGAGAGACATCCTAGCAAAATAAGTATTTATTTTTCTTCAAAGAAGATAAAAATACTAATGAACTATCACAGACTAGACTAAATTAAGATATATAATAACTAAATGTCAACCTCATTTCTGGATTGGATACTGGAATAGAAGGTATACAATACTAGAAACATTGCTGTCATAATTAGACCAAAAATGGTACTTGTAATATTTTATTTTTCCAATTTCCTGATTTTGATAATTAGCCATTAGATTATGAAATATAAAATTTAGGAATTGGGGTAAGATGTAAAACATTAGGACTGTTTCCTATAAATTAAATCTGACTTTCCTATACAGTTTTATTTCTGCTTTTATTTATTTATTTATTTATTTATTTATTTATTTCCCAAATGCTGTCCCCCTCCCTCCCTGTCCTCCCTCACAGAGTTCCTCCCCCCATCCCCTTCTCCTGATTTCTTCTTTCAAAAAGACATAGTGAAATGGCATCCTCAAGTAATTATGAGGCATGATTAGTTCCTGATTAGCTGTTCATTTGGCCAATTTGAAAAACTACAACATTGATAGTACAGACATCAGGAAATAGCTTCAAAAATGATTTTCAAAAATGAAATATCCTCCAGCTACCAGCTTGTCAAAACTAAAAGAATCCCTTCTTACTCAACATATCATTTCATGTTATAAACAAGAAAGTTAAGGAAAGATTCTTCTCCCCAAGAAAACTCATGTGCATATGGAAAATATAAAGCATTGTAAGAGCAAGACTATCCTTGTAACATACATAGAGAAAAATGATCAGACAAAGCCAAAACCAAATAGGAACCTGCCTTGATTCAACTTTAGAGAACCAATAGGACAAAGCCTGAGCTCCTGTGGTGTGTTCTGCATGAGTTTATGAAATAATACCCACAAAAGGAAACATGCAAAAACCAACAAACTAAACACAAGCTGCAATATTTATAAAAGCTTAACAAGTATGTGGAAAGTATTATTTTTCAGTTATGTGTGGGTATATTAGTGTTTATGAATTTGTATATTTATTGCATTTTAAGATTTTAAGTAGCCGGGCGGTGGTGGCGCATGCCTTTAATCCCAGCACTTGGGAGGCAGAGGCAGGCTGCTTTCTGAGTTCGAGGCCAGCCTGGTCTACCGAGTGAGTTCCAGGACAGCCAAGGCTATACAGAGAAACCCTGTCTTGAAAAACAAACAAACAAACAAAAAAAGATTTTAAGTAATTCAGGTGATCATATCACTTTTCATGTATTTTATTGCATCATAGAACAATAAAATGTTTATTTGATTATGATTATCATTATATTAATGTAAATTAAATTATGTGAACCAAGAACTGCCATTCTATTTGTATAGTTTTTGTTTAATATGTATGAGTGTTTTAGCTGCATGTATATCTGTGTACCACATGCATGCCTAGTGCCCAGGAGGCTGAAGAGGGTGTCAGATCCCCTGGGACTAAAATTACAACCAGTTGTGAGCTGTCACATGGGAGCTGGGAATTGGTCCCAGGTTCTTTGGAAGAATAGACAGTGCTCTTAATCACTAAGCCATTTCTTCATCTCAGGTAAATGCCAGTTTTATAAATATAGTGCTTAAGATGACCTATCTTCTGCATAGACCACTTTTTTTCTCTAATATGATAATTTAATATTAAACACACATACAACTGCTTCTTATCTTCAGGTAGACTTAGTTATTTTGATATTTATTTAGCATTTATTTATTATTTTATTTATTCACTTTACATCCTGCACACTGCCCCCCTCCAGTTCACCCCTCCCACAATCATTCTCCCACTCCTTCTCCTCTGAGCAGGTTGGGATCCCAAGGGTATTCCCTCACCTTGCACATCAAGTCTCTGTGATGTTAATCACATCCTTTGTTACTGAGGCCAGACAAAGCATCCTAGACAGACAGGGGTAGGGAGGTAGGGGACATATTCAGGAAGAAACAGGGAGCTGAGATAAGGGAGATGCCCAAGAATCAATGGGGGGTTTCTTAGCTGTGACTCACAACATTGCTGATATGGAACCTGAAGAGTCCATCTCTTGTAGCCAGGCAGAAACCCTAATGGAACAATAGGGATACCAACTTTTGACCCAAAATTTATTTTGTCCGCAGAAATGCAGTGACAGGGGATGGAGAAGAGAGTGAAGGAACTGCCAACCTAAAACCAGCCCAACTTGAGACCCATTCCATGGACAAACGCCAATCCCTGACACTATTGATGACACTGTTATGCTTGCAAACAGGAGTCTAGCATGGCTTCCCTATGAGAGGTTCCACTCAGCAGCTGACTCAGACAGATGCAGACACTCATAGCCAAACCATGGATGGAGCTTGGGGACTATTATGGAAGAACAGAAGGAAAAGGATTGTGGCCTATAAGGGGATAGGAGCTCCATAGGAAGACCACAGAGTCAACTAACTTGAACCATTGGGGCTCTCAGAGACTGAACCACCAATTAAAGAACATACATAGGTTGGACCTGGGTCTCCCAACACCTATGTAGCAGATGTGCAAGTTTGTCTTTATGTGGGTCCTGAACAACTGAAGTAGAGGCCATCTCAAAACTTGTCTGTAGATGAGATATCTGTGTCTTTTTAAAATTTGTTTATTTATTTACTCACTTTATACCCCAATATCAGGGTTCCTTCTTCTCCCAGTACCCACTTCCAAAGGTCCTCCCTCACTTCCTCCTCCCTTTCTCATCTGAAAAGAGGAACCTCCCCTCTGGGTATCATAACCCCTTCCTCCTCCTAGCACTTCAGTAACTACAAGACTTAGTGGAACCTCTCTCACTGAAGCCAGACAAGGCAACCCATTTAGGGAACAGAGTCCACAGACAGGCAACAGATTCAGGGAAAGTCACCGCTCACTGTTGGAGGACCTGCATAAAGACAAAACTTCACATTTACGACATATGTCCTGGGGTCTTAGGTCCAGTCCATGTTCACTCCTTGGTTGGTGGTTCAGTCTCTGGGAGCCCCTAAAGGTCCAGTTTGGTTGATTCTATTGGTGTTCCTATAGAGTCCCTAATCTCATCTGGGCCTCATTTCTTCCCGTGTCTCTTCCAAAAGACTCCCCAAGCTTCAGCTAATGTTTGGTTGTGGATATCTACATTTGTTTCTGTCAGTTGTTGGGTGGAGCCACTCAGAGGACAGTTATGCTAGGATCCTGTCTGAAAGCATAACAGAGTATCTTTAATAGTGTCAGGGATTTGTGCTTGCCCATGGGATAGGTCTCAATTTGGGCCAGTCATTGGTTAGCCATCCTTCCATCTCTGCTATATCTTTGTCTTTGCAGATCTTATAGGCAGGGCACATTTTGGGTTGAAGGTTTTGTGTGTGGGTTGCTGTCCTTATCTCTTCACTAGGAGTCATGCCTGGCTGCAGAAAGTGGCCAATTAAGGATCCATATCCCCCCACCGCTAGGGTTTTCTGCTAGAGTCACCCCCATAGACTCCCTGGGGCCTGCCCTGTCCCAGGTCTCTGGCACACCCCACACTTCTGATTTCCATTCTCTCTCCCCTGTTTTCCCTACACCTGATCCCCTAAAGCCAACTCCCTTCCCTATTTCCCCTCCCATTGAGTTCTCTCCCTCCATCCATCTCAATATCTATTTTGCTAAATGCATTTTAAAATCAGTATTCAGGAAATAGTATTATTTAAGTACTTAATATCAATAAAAATATAGGAAGTATTTCATAAGTAATTATGGTAGATATTTAGGCAAAATATGAACATATTAAATTTTAAAGAGGCCCAAATTACTACATATATTGTTAGAAGAGAGCCTGTCTTTATTATATTCAACACGAAGAAAAACCATTTATACATTCTATTAAATTATATCATAAAGGGATGTGTTAAATGAGTGACACATATCACACAATTTTATTATTTTTAAAGTTCTATTTATTGCAAACATTTACACATTGAAAATTATGAATGCTTAAACTTGTGTGATTGTACTTTGTTGTATATGCAAATTGTAGAACAGAAAACACAAAATGTATATGATAGATTCATATAAACACACAATTGATATAAATTGCATTAAATCTGAAGATTGCTTTTGATAGAATGGCTCTTTCAGAATACTAATCCTACCAATCCATGAGCATGAAAGTTCTTTTTGTCTCCTAGTAGTTTCTTCAATTTCTTCAGTGTCCTAAACTTTCACTGTAGAAATATTTCACTTTTTTAGATTTATTCCAGAATATTTTTAAGACTATTGTGAATGGTATTTTCCATTATTTCTTCCTCAGTATATTTGCCATCTGTGTAGAAGAAGAATACTAATTTTTACGTGTTAATTTTGCATCCTGCTCCTTGGATGCATGTTTATCAGGTGTAAAAGTTTTCTGGTAGAGTTTTTAGAATGTTTTATATCTCAAATAATATCGTCTGTAAATAAAAATAGTTTGAATTCTTCCTTTCTTACATATATAGCTTTGATGGCTTTCATTTGTTCTATTGATCTTGATACAATTTCAAACACTACTTTAAACCGAAATTGAGAAAATGGACATACTTATTCCTGATTTAAGTAGAAAGGATTTGAAGGTTTTTTTTTTTTTTTTCTGTTTAGGGTTATGTTGATATGATAATTGGTAATAGGCTATTGGTAATTGATAGCTTCTGGGAATGGGAAATTTAGTTTTCTTTCAGAATGTGGCCCCTTGTAGATGAAACATGCTCCAATGGATTATGACATACCCCAGGGTATACAGCAGCACAAACTGGACTGGGTAGGTTTTAAAAACATGAGGTCACAAACTTAGGTGAGTATGGACTTGGGAGTAGATATGGGAAGAACTGAAAGAAACTGAATATGATCAAACTGCAATGTATGAAATCTCAAAGAATTAATAAAATTATGTATCAGAAATACATATAAAACATGTGCCAAGCTGTCTAAAGATGTTCATTTGTGCAATCATGTGAACTGAAAAGTTCATATATGAAAAGACATAGATTATGTGAAATTAATAAAATATAAACATACACCAAAATATATACCAAGTAGACAAGATTTTGAGGCAGATCTAAGAAAATGATTTTGGAAGCAAGTACAGGATATTAACCATAATTGTAAAAAGTAATGGTTATATATGATTCTCAATGTTGTTCTCTTAGTATTAGTAATACTAATTTTAGTATTTAGTAATTAATTACTGGAGGTGCATGGTATAATAACATTGAGGGAATATGAATGAATTTTCTGTGAGTCACATGTTTGTCTGGTAAATAGTTTTGTCCAGGAAGGTCCAATTCATAGTTCTCAATATGCAAGTTATTTTGCCTGTAAAATTTTAAATGCAACAGACTTTAACATTTTTTTTGTTAAATTTTAACAACAGACAAACATCTGCTAAAGACGGTAATCAGTTTTACACAACTAATAATAAAGTACTATGTTATGTGATAGATGATAATAGATAGATAGATAGATAGATAGATAGATAGATAGATAGATAGATAGATAGATAGAGCAAGCATTATAAAGAGAATAAAGAGAAGCCAGTTCTGGATTTCCTCACCTTTTAAACAAATTTCCTTTTACTTCTTTTAAGACATGAGAAAGAATTGCCAACTTTCCAGAAAAGCAATTCAGCTAGTCTGTGTGAAGATGGTTAGCTTATGCATAATTACACACACACACACACACACACACACACACACACACGCATGCATGCACGCATGCAATCACACACTTCTGCTTTCTGCTTCCTCTCCTGGAGTGTCCAGGTGCATAACAGGCAGGAAAGAATGAAGTGGAGCCAGGAACCAGTAGGTCAGCAGGATACTGATCTGGCTGCAAGTGAGTTAGGGGTACTTCTCCAAGGATTTCTGTGTTACGGCAATTTTAGAAAGTATTCAGTGAAACAGCTTGTACATATATTTTATAAAGGGTGAACAAAGGACTATACAAACTGTGGAGAGAGAGAAAGAGAGAGAGAGAGAGGCATTCTAGGTGCTTTCTGGGAAGGATTTTATAAGAAGAAAGAGAGTTGAAACCTTGATTTCACCAAGAATTATGTGACATTCCTCAGATAGAGGATGTGGGTGTTAGGCAGATAAGAAAAATAAAAGCACCACTGGGAAACATAGTTCCCCATTTGTGCCAAGTTCAGGGAGACTTGGTAGACAATGTCCTTAACAGCAGGGTTTCCCAACATCTCCCTCTATTTTATTTTACAATGGAGAGGTATCATCACAGGCTTTGAGAGCCTTATAACCTGTATTTGCGGAGTCCATGGTCTGATAGTGGACCATAACCTAGTTGCTGGTAATTCTGACAATGGTATTAACCTGTCGTTGGAGAAATTGTATAAGCAAGGAGCAGGAATCAAAGTAAAACACAACTTAATCAGATGGCTAATAAGGTGTAGGAGCTCAGATAACAAGGGGTTATTGAACTAATTTAATTGCTCATTTGGTTGAAATCTCAAAAGCAAGTCTGTATGAAGTTTTTTAAGGGTATTAACATTGGTCTCAAATAATATTTGATTTATTTACATAGACACAACATTCTTTTTCAATACTATGTAAGCTCCTGCCATGTTGACACAGGGGGTGAGATTTTATTGTAAATGCATCCCTAAAATAATTGGAGATTAGTTAAAATCTCAAAAAGATTCTACACTTCCATTCTTCATTGTACATTTGTGCTGAGGATAATATATTAGCACTGGATTGATGTGCATAATCATATTACATCATTCACCCTCCTCCAACAAAGGTACTATTAAAAATATCAAAACTATTTTCATACTTTTCTAAAGTTTATTTTAAGGTATAAGTACTTATTACTGAGACTATACTTTGTGTATATGTAAGTCTATAAATATGCTTATGAAAGTTAAAATATCTACCCCTAGAATCATTGCAGGTTTGACTGCTGTGTCACATGTGCATCCGAAGGTGGCAAAGAGGAGAAACCTACAAACATCTGGATGATTAGTAGTCTAACATTCCTAGAAAAAAAAAAAGAGCCTAAGAAAATCACCAGACAAGTGCCATGGGTCCTGGTTAGGGAGCTAGCCTGAGATGACTACCAGTCTGCTGCCTTGCAGGCCTGATCAGGGGCAGATCATGCCCCAGAAGACCCATTGCAGGAGCCATAGGCACAAGCAGGGCATACCAATCCTGAGATCACTCCTGAGATGACCACAGATACTCAGAGACCCCAGGTGCCACTAAAAGGAGCAAGTAAGTGGTAGAGAAATAGAAAAGAAAAAAATACAAGGATGTGGGCACAATAAAAAGAGGCAGAATTGGAAACTCAAGGGTAGTGAGGAACAGTCTGATGTGAGTAGACAGTAATGCCACCTGGGACCATGGTAGGTTTCCGGCCTGTGCTGCCACCAGGGTCCATGTCTTGGTCTATGGTTCTGCTGCATCAGGGATCTCATATCACCAAAGACCAGATGATCTCTGTGGTCTGGGCTGCCACCCTGAGACATGTTGATACTTGAGGGCTGTGCAGAACTGGCCCCACCCTTCACCTGGATATCTTGGGAAAGCTGGCCATAGAGGCATGAAAACAAGAGGGCTGTACATACCCCTCACCTGTTGCAGCACTCAGGAGAACAGGCCCTGCACCTAACCTGGGCAGCACAGTAGAGCTGTCCTTAATGTGTGGGTTCCCAGTGAGCTGGCCCCAAGCAAGTGTGGGAGAGCCAGCACTGCCTCTTATCCAAAGTGTTGTGGCATTTATAAGGGAGAGATCTCTCCCCTCCCTTTTACCTTCTTCACCTGCAGTGGATGGGAGAGCTGACTCCAATAAGGTCATGAAAACAGGAGAGCTGTCCCTGTCACTCTCCTGTTGCAGTACTCAGATAGCAGACCTTACACCTTGCCTGCTGACCCTGGTTGCAGGGGCTGTTGGTGAGCTGGTTCTGAGGGGATCAGAGCAGGAAAGCCAGTGAGCTAACTAGCTCAGATACTTCTCAGACCCAGATCCAGGACTTTGAATTGGCCCACTTCAATATCTATCCCATTGATGAACTGCTGGGTTCATGAACGGGCCAAAGCTACATATTCAATCTCCATAACACAGGGCAACAACAGGATATCCAAGAGGTGTCTCCCAGTGAGGTTTCAGTATTGATGCAGTAGCAGAAGCCAGAGAATTCATACCAGACCAATAAGTCATTGCAATGCACATTAGCAAGAAATGTGGACAAAAGGGTATTGAAGTGAAAACTTCTAGTTTCTTTGGAAAGTTAGTTATGTCAAAATGATGTTTTGCTGGGGCACACAGGTGAAAGACTGTTTAGCTAAAGCATGTGAAAAGAATTTTTTCCCTGAACCAGACACAGATGAAAGGATGTTTTGATACAGCAAACACACGAAAGGAATCTCTTGGCTCAGTGGAATAGGAAATACTTTTTTTTTTTTTTTTGGTTTTTCGAGACAGGGTTTCTCTGTGTAGCCCTGGCTGTCCTGGAGCTCACTCTGTAGACCAGGCAGGCTGGCCTCGAACTCAGAAATCCACCTGCCTCTGCCTCCCAAGTGCTGGGATTAAAGGCGTTCGCCACCACCGCCCGGCAGGAAATACTCTTATCCAAGGAACATACATGTGGCTACCTGTGGCTCCACCATTTCTTCTGTGAGGCTCCCTCCATGATCAAGCTTGCCTGTGTGGACATTCACTCCAATGAGGCCCAAGTCGTTGAAACCTCATTGGTCTTGCTTCTCTTGCCCTTAGCACTGATACTGACGTCCTATGGACATACAGCCAAGGCAGTTATTAGAATCAAGTCATCCCAGGCTTGGCGTAGAGCCCTGGGCACATGTGGGTTCCACTTGATGGTTGTGTCTCTCTTTTACGGGAGCATCACAGCCATCTACATCCAGCCAAACAGTTCATATGCCCACACCCATGGGAAGTTCATCTCTCTCTTTTACACTGTTATAACCCCAACCCTTAATCCCCTCATCTACACACGGAGAAATAAGCAGATGAAAGGGACGGTTCTTCAATAGAGCCTCTGGAGTGTGCAAATGAAGCAGAGCCCATGGTGACAGGACTTTATGACAAGACGATCCTGAATATATTCTCATACAATCTGCACTGGAGTCATCTTGGCCTATGAAGTTCACTATATGTTTTGCCAGTGTTGCAATGAATTAGACCTCAGACCTGTCTTCTTGGTCTCTTCCCAAGTAATTTGGGGGCCCAGGAAAGGCCACATTTCCCCACATCCCTGGATGTCAGAGATTCTTCTGTTTCTCATACTTTCCTGATTGTCCCTTCCCTACTTTCTTTTTCTCCTTTGTATATGAGCTCACAAACATTGCCATAATGGTCTATATCATGTCCCTCTAATAATCAAAGAAAGCAGCTTTTCCCATGTTTACAGCAAACACCACCATTAATATAGCAGAAAACATTGGAGAAGTTAAACTACAAACTTGGGATTCCACTATTTCTTTTCTGAGCTTGTGCATGTTTGAGTCAAATTTTCATTGAGTTATGATTTAAAAAGTAACATTCATCATTATAACCAACATATTTCATACTAAATGATAAATAGTATGTTTTCAAACTTATATTTTTATGATTATAATGTTGATATACTCAGGCTTACTATGTTTGATTATATCAACTAATATTTCTTACCTAGTTTTTAGTTTTTTATTTACTTGCATCCATATATAAATGAAAAAAATCAATTCCTTAAAACTGTGACCAAAATGAAGTAATCTTTATTATGTATCTCTGATATATGTATATGTATGTGATGATGATTCTGGAGAGATGGCTAAAAGCACTAGCTGCCCTTCCAGAGGTCCTAAATTTAGTTTCCTGCAACCACATGATGGCTCATAACCTTCTTTAATGAGATCTGGTGCCCTCTTCTGGTGTGTAAGCATATGTGCAAGCAGAACTTTGTATACGTAATAAATAATTTTTTTAATGTGATTCTTATCATTCAGTTTTATTAAATTATTTCTTTTATCTTTTGAGATTACAATTACATTGTTTTCTCCTCTAAACTCTCCCATATGTTCTTCCTTGTTCAGTGTTGTGTGGTTTAAATATGCTTGGCCCAAGGAGTGGCACTATTAGGAGATTGGAATTGGTGTGGCCTTGTTGGAGGAAGTGTGCCACTGTGGGGGTGGGCTTTAAGAACCTCCTCCTAGCTGGCTGGAAGACAGTCCTCTCCTGACTGCCTTTGGATTAAGATATATAACTCTCAGCCTCTTCTCCAGCACCATGCCTGCCTGGATGCTGCTATGCTTCCTCTATTATAATAACAAACTAAATAAACCTCTGAATGTGTGAACCAACCCCAATTAGATGTTTGCCTTTATAAGAGTTACCTTGATCATAGTTTCTTTTCACAGCAATGGAACCCCTAACTGAAAAAATTGTGTTCTACTTGATTTTAATGTAGGCAGTCCTTCCAAGACAGATGCTCTGTGTGTGGAAATAAATAGCATAAATAGGAAAGATCGGGGTTTTGACTGCTTCATTTCTATCATGAGTCTAACTTTATGCTGTATTGCAATAGTTAGAAAATGCTCAGCAAGGAGTTAGTATGTAACAGGTATCATTGATAAACTGTTTTTCATCCTAACAAAACTCATACTGTCAAGAAGAGGACATAGCCTTGATGGACATATAAATGTTTTCCATAGATAAAGTATGCAAGCAGTTACTAGTCATTACTGATGCCTTACTCAATCCATATTAATCTGTTTTATTATAATAATAAATAATTTGTAATAACCAAACAGATTAGAATTTATCCATCTTAAATAAATTTGTTAGATGTTTTATGTAAATGTGTATGTTTATAAAAGTTTGCTTTGATGGGCTTGACTCAGTGAAATCTAATGGTGGTGACTTATTTGTAGCATTATGTTTGATTTCCATGATTTCTAATTTACAGATTGTGAGGAAGATGTATTCCTCACATTGACATGAACTCCAACTCTAAAAGACATTCTCACAAAACGACATGGGTTATCCCTATATTTAGTCACCTAGTTCATACCAAACCCCATTGTGGAAGTTGCTCACCCAGTATAGCTATAACACTTACTTAAAGTTATTCCTGAAAAGATATACTAGCACGATCCAGTTTTCACCTTACAGTTACCTACTTTATGCTTTTTCTTATAATTAGTCTTATACTTATGAGTTATATGTTTCTCTATTTTCTTTTGCTACCTGTTTGCAAATTTTTGGTATCCATGCATAGTCCCTTATATTAAACTCAATCAATAATAATTTTATTTAATACAAAATAAAGTTGTAATCTTTCACCATTTAAAATTGTGTTTAGAAAAAAATGAAGGTAAAGAATGACTAATCAAAATATCAACCATTTATCATTCAATCAATAAAAGTTTAAAAACCACAGTAGGTATATCACTACAAGCATTTAGAATATGCATGAATTGCCCATATTAATACATGATATTCCATGAAATATATTACAAATAAGAAAACAACTTAAGCCAAAATACATATACAATTAAGTTTACTAACTCTTGGGTGTTTGAGAAATTAGTAGTATATGATGTATTTTCCATTGGCTATTATTACTTTGCAGATGATGTAACTGCAAATGTACGCAAACAGAAGAAACTTGTTCTCGAGTTAGGAATATCTCAATGTGCTGAAGAACAGAGGACACATTTTTGAAGAGTGGAAGTCAAGTCCTTCACTTCTATTGA
Organism: Arvicanthis niloticus; assembly: GCF_011762505.2. Taxonomy (NCBI): domain Eukaryota; kingdom Metazoa; phylum Chordata; class Mammalia; order Rodentia; family Muridae; genus Arvicanthis; species Arvicanthis niloticus. The sequence goes on along the minus strand of NC_047677.1, from coordinate 52,188,614 downwards.
TAAAGGTCAGAATTGATCATACATGGCACCTCACTCTTTTATAACTGTAATTATACAAACTTCTCTTGAATAATTCTATTGATTCATCTTCATAGTGATCCACATGAGTGGCTAAAAATGAGATCTGATCAAACATGATCTACTAAAACAGAAGTGTTAATTGTCATTCTCTTGAAAGATATAAATGTTGAAATAAATAAATACTACTATAAATATTTAAGAATGTTTAGAGCCAGAAAGTAGTTGAGGACAGAGAATACATAAGCAAACTTCTGTAAGACGAGAAATGAATGAGAGGCAGTGAAACACACTTAAAAGGGGTGGGAGACGGCAGGTAACTGCCTTAAGATAATTAGGGCAGGGAAAGGGACACAAGTAAGAATAAAGGAACTGGTACCACAGGATCCTAAGAACAGAAGAGAAAGATAAAAACCATGTTAGAAGGCAGAGTGTGTTATGAAACTAAAATCACAACTTAAAACTTTATCTAAAACATGGATAGTCTCCAGGTCCACACACCCAGATAAGAGTTCTATGATGTCACAACATTTGCAAGCAAAACTTGCCCTTGAAAGCATGGGGTCTGAAGCCTGTAGAACTCCTATACCCACCCTGCTAGGTTTAACTGATTTTCTGTCAGTCAAGACTCTCCTAGAAAAAGCATGCAGCTTTAACTTGAGTGTTTCCTCATTCTGCTCCCAGAACCCCAGCCCTGTAACACTCTGTTTAAAAATCTAGAACAAAGGGCTAAAAAGATGCTGACACATGTCTCAAGTGTGATGCCCTGAGCACCATCAGGAATTTAGCAAGTGTTATACTCCTGTTTGTTTTGTGAATACATCATCTCACTTTTGAGTAGCACCTAACACACAGGCTCTGGCATTAGTAGGAAGAACGAGAAAAAACTTCATGAACTTTCACTATTCTTGATGAGAGACTTATAATTGACTCAATATGGTTATACATTACCGGTTTGTTTAGGTTTTCTACTTTGCAATTCTATCTTGAGGTGTATTTGTGTGTTTGTGTGTGTGTGTGTGTGTTTGTGTGTGTATACATACCTTGGAGACAATTTTAATTTTCTGTCCATAAACTTGTTTTGTTATGTTTAATGAATAAATGCCTTACATTGTAAATATGTGATGAGTAATCTCAAGCATTTAACATGCCTTATTCTATGCTTATGTAAATGACATTGCATTGAAGATGTTTCTTTATCCACCTCTGCATGAACCTGTGGGAATCTGTGTTAGATGTAATGTATGTTCCTGTGACATTTGCAGATGACATAAAATCCAAAGCTGTTTTCTAAGATTTGTACAAATGAGATTTTTAAACCAATTTGATATCAGATGAAATACTTTGATCTTTGCCAATTTAAGTAAAAATTGTATCCAACTATGACTTTAATTATAATTTTTACATATAAGGATAATTTATTATACAGTTAAATGTTAAATAAAACCCTTTGCCTTAGTATTTGTTGTTGTTTCCATTGTTTTCACTAAATTACTATAAAATATGTATCTGTTGGCCTCTGGCTTTCCTATGCTTCACAGATGTTTTCAGAATTTGTCTGTTGTTTTCTGTTTCTTCTCCTTCCTTTATAGTATTCATCTGTCCATCTTTGCAGAAATTTAACATTTATCAAAACATATCTCATTTAAGGCCTCAGAGTTTCTAGTGATATTAGAACTCTAGATGACACATTTTTCCTATTATTTCATCTCTATATTAAAATTTATATTGTTTTGTAATATGTTGAAGGTGAGATCTTAATTCTGAATTTTCTCAGAGATTTTTTAAATGAAATGGGTACAGTCATGTTCTGTGGAAGGGATTTTTTTTCTTGATGGTGTGAGATCCACATTTGAAAGAATGAATCTTTAGGTGAACTTCAGTTCATAGAATGAGAAAAAAACTAAATTAAGTCTAGTATATAAGTAGAGAGTAAAAATAAGAACCATAAGGCAGAGTGGCAACAATTCAACACTGCCTAAAAGATGAATGGTCTCCAGGTAGGTCCACACAAACAAATATATAATTGAATTTCTCTTTATAATAGTCATACTTAGAAACATTTCACAACTATATGAAGTTGTCCTACTTTTCTCAAACAGTAAGCACATCTGAAGGGAAGTTTATCTATTACCAGTTCCAATCTAGAAATTCTCTTATTTGACCAGGTCTCTTTTGAGTTGGTTTGATTTCTTCTTTATTGACTCTAAAGATTGTGTTTTGCTTTAATTTTTTTTTTTTTTTTGTTTGTTTGTTTCTGGGGTTTTCTTTCTGTCTGGTCCCTCGGGATCTCTTCTTCTGGACATGCCGGCAACAACTGTGATAATTATGCCGAACCACTGAGGTTTAAAACAGGATGCAACTAGGGAAATGGGGGGAAGCTCCCTGTTGATCTGTGGAGCCTGGAACACAGGTGTAAATTGGAGTTGGCTACTTAAATGTGGCCTTTTCAACCCTTATATATATCAATATACTCAGAAAGTTTCTGAGTATATTGATATATATAAATATTGATATATATTGATATATATCATATATATATCAACCGGCTCCGCTCTACCTGGCTTGAGACAAAAGACTTAACAATGCCTGAATAGTCCCTATGTTGCGGCCTGCTCCGCTCTGCCTGGCTTAGCCTTTCAAAGGCTGGGATTAAAGGCGTATGCCACCACTGCCTTGCTTCAAACTGCCGCTCCCTTGGGTCAGGGTCTAGAGAGAGAGAGAGAGAGAGAGAGAGAGAGAGGGGGGGGGGATAATGGGAAGAGATGTAAGGAATGGAGACAAGACAGAGGTTCTGATCAAGTCTCTTTTATTGAAGGGAAATCTGGGGTATTTATACACTTTTGCCACGCCCCTTGTAGGCGAACGTTGGAGCATCAAATCTTCAGCCTTCTGGCCCAGAATCATCTGACAGACCTTGGTGATGCAGGATTATTAAGGACTGATTACTCTGTCTAGGCAGATATAATCAGTCGACTATTCTGCATGTGTGTCCTTTTCTGAACAGTAATTTGTCTGTAGATGGAGAGAGGCAATTCTTGCCTAGTGGCTGTTACCACACAACTGGAGTAACTCCAAGGATGCTCAATTTCTTCTTAGAATCCATGACAGGAAGCTGTCAGGAGCAGACAGGTCTCTAATCAATATGAACATTAATATATAAATATTTGTAGCATCAGTTCTATGGACTTCTGATGTTTTGAAAACCAACTATCCATGTAAGGTAACCTGGACTGTTGTCTGTTCACTCCTTTCAGCTATTTCTAAATAAAATATGGAAAACACCCTAACAATAAACTCAAAGCCATGAATTTGCTATAGTCCCTTAACTCATAGGTTAACCATCCCAAATCAGTTAAAAAAGTTAAAAAAGGGCTGGGTCTAGGCATTGTATTCCTAAATGTTTTATACAGGCACAAGGCCCATGAGCGTATCAATATTCATCTCATTTTTATATTAATAAGAGGCTCGTACCAATGAAAACCTTAAATTTGAGATCAAAGTAAATTTTGTACCATTTAAGAAATTATAACTTCATCTTGATAATAATTATACAGATTTCTACCAATAGGTTATGGCTATGCAATAAGTCCTAGCTAATCCCCCCTGTTCCAACAAAACCACTACTTGTCCCTAGAAAGACAGACCACTATTAACCACATTAGTCCCCAAGCTCAGGGAATAGGGGCGCTGACTCTTCTTTAACTTCTTCAAGCTGATTAAGGGCATTGAGATTTTAGAAGAGGGGTGGGGGGAAGAGTAAGTTGATAAGCCTCTGATGCTGTGTCTTCACTGAATCCAGATGGAATTCCAGGACATCAGAGGTTTGGGCAGGTCTACTCAGTATGCTTGATGAGTAGATACACCAAGGCTGTGTATTCTGCAATATACAATTCTCAGAACAAGTTTTAGTATCAAGAGAAAAAAAAATTTTCCCACCCCCAGGGGGCTGACATTTTTTTTTTTAAAGATGTTGGTTCTGAAGACTTTTTTTTTCCCGCTTGTTAAAATTGGTTGTAGTATTTACGTTTCAGATTTTATCCCCTTAGCCTACTTCCTCCCACCACCCAGAAACCTCCTATCCCATCCCCCTCCTCATGCTTCTATGAGGCAGTGACCGCACCTACCCCCCCCACTATCCCCTCCCCGCCCTCACATTCCCCCCCCCCACTGTGTGTTCATTTTTTTTTTATGGGACCAAGAAACTCCTCTCCCACCTATGTCCGACAAGGCCATCCTCCCCTACATATACCTCTGGAGTCTTGGGTCCCTCCCTATGTGTTCCCAGGCTGGTGGTTTAGACCCTGGGGGGCTCTGGTTGTTTGGTATTGTTGCTTTCCACCTGGGGTCAATAACCCTTTCTGCTCCTTCAGTCCTCTCACTAAGTTCTCCATTGGGAAACCCCTGATCATATCAGTGGTTAATTGTGAACATTGTCCTCTGAGTGTGTTAGTCTTTGGCTGACCTCTAAGGAGACAGCTATATCATGTTCCTCACATTATGCACTTCCAGCCATCCACAACAGTGTTTAGCTTAGGTGGCTGTACATGGGATGAATACCCAGGTGGAATGGTCTCCTGATGGCCCCTCCTTCAGTTTCTGTTCCATGTTTTGTTTCCCCATTTGCTCCCTTGAGCATTTTTATTTCTCGTTCTAAGTAGAACTGAGGCATCCCCTCTTGGTCTTCCTTCTTCATGAGCTTCATGTGGTCTGTGGGTTGAGTCTTTGCTAATCCAAGCTTTTGGGCTAACATCCATGGAGATATGTTTGTGTAACTATCTTCTTTTGGGGTTTTTGGAAGATTACTTTCTTGCTTTTTCTAGGTTGTAGTTTCCCTCCTTGTGTTGGAGTTTTCCACCAATTATTCTTTGAAGTGCTGGGTTTGTGTTGAGATACTGTGTAAATTTGGATTTGTCATGGAATATTTTGGTTTCTCCATCAATAATGATTGACAGTTTTGCTGGGTATAGTAGTCTGGGCTGGCATTTGTGTTCTCTTAGGGTCTGTATGATATCAGTCCAGGATCTTCTGGCTTTTATGGTCTCTGGTGAGAAGTCTGGTGTAATTCTTATAGGTCTGCCTTTATATGTTACTTTGCCTTTTTCCCTTACTGCTTTTAGTATTTTTTCTTTGTTTTGTACATTTGATGTTTTGACTATTATATGGTGGGAAGTATTTCTTTTCTGGTCTAAACTATTTGGAGTTCTGTAGGCTTCTTGTATATTTATGGACATCTCTTCCTTTAGGTTAGGGAAGTTTTCCTCTATAATTTTGTTGAGGATATTTACTGGTCCTTTAAGTTGGGTGTCTTCCCCCTCATCTATACCTATTATCCTTAGGTTTGGCCTTCTCATTGTGTCTTGGATTTCTTGTATATTTTGGGTTAGTAGCTTTTTGCATTTTGCATTTTCTTTGACAGTTGTGTCAATGTTTTCCATGGTATCTTCTGCACATGAGATTCTCTCTTCCATCTCTTGTATTCTGTTGGTGATACTTGTGTCTATGACTCCTGATCTTTTTAGGTTTTCTATCTCCAGGGTATTGTCCCTTTGTGATTTTTTTATTGTTTCTACTTCCATTTTTAGATCCTGCATGGTTCTGTTTAATTCCTTTTCCCGTTTGGTTGCATTTTCTTGCAATCCCTTAAGGGATTTTTGTGTTTCCTCTTTAAGGGTTTCTATCTGTATACCAGTGCTCTCCTTAAGTTCTTTGAGAACTTTCTTAAAGCCCTCTATCATCATCATGAGAAGTGATTTTAATTCTGATTCCTGCTTTTCTGGTGTGATGGGGTGTTCAGGGCTTGCTCTGATGGGGGAGCTGGGTTCTGATGATGCCATGTAATTTTGGTTTCTGTTGCTTACGTTCTTGCTCTTGCCTTTTGCCATCTGGTTAATTCTAGTGCTGCCTGTACTTGCTGTCTTTGACTGAAGCCTGTCTTTCTAGTTATCTAGCTTGTGTCTGATCTCCTAGGGGTCCAGATGTCTCTGTGATCTTTTCCAGCTGCACTGATTACAGTGGTACCTCTAGGATGCCTCAGGATATGGTGCCTCCAAGGTAGTAGTCCAGCTAGGTGTCTGCTGTTCTGGGTGCAGTGTCTCCTCTAGAATATCTCAGGATATGTTGTCTGAAGCTCTGAGTTCATTTGTTCTTCTGTGGCTCTGGATTGAGTGGACCTTCCAGTATATCTCAGGTGGAATCCGGGGTCCACACAACAGCAGACCTGGCAGAGGTCTGATCCAGGCCTCAGATCTGAGAACTACTTTCTAAGACACTGTCCAAGTTAGAGCACCTGGGATCCCTGCTTCCTCTGGGTTCTTGGATGTTGGGGGCAGAGCTGCCACCCAAGATCTGCTCAGTGCTCTGGCCCAGACCGGAAGGAACCAGTGTTCCGGGCTGGGAGTGACTTCCTGGGTCCTTTTGGTTTCCAGTTACTCCCTGTTTAGGGCGGGCCCTGCTGTCTGCTTATCTAAGATACTGCCTGAGTTCGAGCACCTGGGATCCCCACTTCCTCTGGGTTCTTGGATGTTGGGGACAGAGCTGCCACCCAAGATCTGCTCAGTGATCTGGCCCAGACAGGAAGGAACCCCCAGAGTCCTTTCAAGTCAAATCAGCTGGATTGCCTGAGTTAGCCTTAATTGTCTCCCACATTTTACAGTTTTGTTCTTTCTGTGCTTCTACATGACAAGCACTGATTTAAATACCTCTGTGAGTCAGTGACACATCAGTATAGTCTTCAAATGAGTCTCGTATAATATATAAAAATATGATATATAATATGTGTACAATATATGTAAAATATTTTGTAGTTATCTATAACTATAAAATATATTTTATTATATTATTTTTGTACTATTTTAAAGTATATAATCTATACTATTATGTATTCCATATTTATTTACATATTTTATATTATATACAAAAATAACAGTTATTATAAATTAAAATTATATAATTTTAATTAAAATAAAATAAAATAAATAAATAAATAAAATTAATTGGAAACAGTGCATGCTTATCTCAGACACTCAATAGCATTTATAAACAGAAACAAAAACCTCTACCTATTTAGAGAAAATATGAAAATAGGAAGAATAGGAAAATAGTATGATAATCACTGTGAAACATGATAAAAGAACCTTGGATTTTATTTACAGTTTGTTGGGAGCCGACTTTAGTAGAAAGCTGCTAGATCAACTTTGCAGCCATCTGGAACCATATACCCTGACGAAAGATTTGGTTTTCAATAGCCTACAACAGCTGAAGCACACTCTGATATCCCACATATTTTGTGTTGCTGTTTACTGCCCCCAGCTGCAAGGTGCACGTGGTGGCCACGCCTGCAAGGCATGCAGTTCATGTGCTGTCCACGTGCTATCTACGCCATACATGCTTATAAGGCACATGTGCTATCCACGCCTGCAAGGCATTGCGGTGCACGTGCTGTCCACGCTATTAGATGCCTGTAAGGCTTACGTCATATCAACACCTGCAAGGCACGTGGCAAAAGCCTATAAATAGCTCAGAATTCCCTTCAATAAACGAGACTTGATCAGACACCCTGTCTTGTCTCCATTCTTCGCGTCTCTTCCCCTTTATCCCCACTCTCTCTCTCACTAGACCCTGAACCGCAGATCGGAGCAGCGGTACGGGCCATGGCAGTTTGGTGCCCAAGCGTGGGGCGGTTCACGGCAACAGTTTAGAAAAATACTATGAAATTTTCAGAACTTCAAAAATGATATTCTGAATGCAGACTTTACAAAGCACTCATCTACACAGGACAAAGGCAACATTCTGCAGCTGTCCTTTGAAAGATTCTAATTGTGCAGAAGTTATGTGAATTGTGAGTACCATCCATGACTGAATCTGCAATATGTCAGAAATCTTCTTTTGTTCTCAAGGCAAAAATTTGTATCATCAGTACAAAGGAAAATAAAGGTTCTTCTTAATGTCAAATAAAACTCTATTCTTTCTACTCTATAGGACTAGAAAGAATACATTATTCTTACATTATATTCCTTGGGAATATATATAATATTAATAATATATAATAATATAATATAAATAATATATAATAATACATAATATTATATTCCTTAGGAATATAATGTAAGAGGAGGAGAGACAAGGAAGAAAAAGAGAGAGAGAAGAGAAAGTTGCCATGAGGGGAAATGGATGATGACCACATGGCTAGGAGAAACATCAAGTATCTGAGAGACACCACTTGGGAGGTAGCCAGGCCATCATTTAGTAGGTTAGCTTAGATGTCACCTGTAGCCACCTGCAGCCACGGACAAACTGGGTTCACCTGAAAGGAGGACTAGAAATGAAAAAGGGGGGATGGAGAGGCAAGAGAAGCATGAAGCCAAGACAAGTTTTCTAATCAAGGATTGAAGTTTAATATTCAGCTCTTCTAATTTAAAAGGAAAGCCCCACTGAATCCCTTCTTGTTTCAGTTGGAGATGGGTGGGGGAACCCATCCTTTGTTACAGATGTCTCAAGGCAAGCTCAGCGGGCAGTCTATTCTTATAAGTTTCTGTAGCAAGTTATATGTACAGCCAAGGTGGGTAACTCCACCTAGGTCTTATTATTTGGTCTATTGTGGTAAACAAGGTCTTTCAGGCCTGCTCAAGGCTTGGGGTAGGGCACCCTCCAGTAATTGTCAAAGCTGAATTAAATAACCACAGTCTATATCTCATTTATTTGTAAGCTCATTGGGGATAAGCTTAACTTGGTTGCACTGCATTTAATTTTTATATTTATCTCTTCTTTGACCCAATGGTCCTTGAGTAGAGAGTGCTTCGGTTTCCATGAGTTGGTAGGCTTTCTATTGTTTCTTTTGCTGTGTAAATCAGCATCTATGGTGATCTAATTTAATGTAATTTAATTTAATTAAAAGGGTACTTCAATCTTCTTGTATCTGTCAAGGCTTGCTTTGTGACCGAATATGGTAGGAGGTATTTTCTATCCCTAGGTTTTCTATTCCTGATAATCTTTCCTGTCCACAGAATTCTAGGTCACTTGTGGATCAGACTTCTTTTGAGGGCATTCCTGCAGGTGTCAAAAAGAGCCTTGAACTATGCTATGAGGTGAGAGTGAAAACACAGTACAGATTGACTTTATCTGTCTGGATTAGACTTGGGGGAGTCTAATACTAGACAATTCATTGCCAGCATATTTAAAACACAGTACAATTTGGGGAAAGATTTCCAGGCAACAATAAGTCCAGTTCCAGGTATACAATAATGCTTAAATTGTGACTATATAGAAACCCCTTTTCAAAGTACATGAGTCTATGAGGGTGGGTTCTATAGCTAAGAGACCTAGAATTTAATGTAGTCTCTGATCAATAGCATAGAAGTTAGTCAGCAGGCCATAAAGTATATGTGAAATCTCCCCTAAAGAAGGGTAACAGTCTAGGGAAGAAAGAGTCTGGGATAATTGTTCTTGGATATTTGGGTAAGATGTTCCTCTCTAGGAAAAGGTAGATGAAGTCTGCCTCCACAGATAACAAAAGGGTCACCAGGTCATTAACAAAATCCATTCTCAGCCTGTTGGATAGAATGCAAAATCTCTTTTGCTGAGAATAGGGGTATTTGACATTCCTGGTTTCCCTAGTGATCTGTGGCTACAAGAACTTTTGTGACCCAGCAACCTGTTGCTCATTAAAGAGTGGATATCTCCTGCAATTGGGAGCATTAGTTTCAGGCAAAGATGAGCTCTGTTTTTGGCTATCCAATGCATCTTCGTAAGTCCTGAAATCATATACTCAAAATCAACAGAAATGTGGTCAGCATGTTTTAGTCATACTTTTGAGCATACTTATTCACACATACTTGACAAGGAAGAAATTGTCTGGGAAGATTTGGGGAAAAGATAGAGAGACGATTGAAAATGGTAAAGTGATTTAATATGTTTCAATTAAAAAGTATGTAGACAAATTTTAAATAAACAGTGGCTAGTGAGATAGCTTAGTAATTAAAAGGAATTGGGTGCTGTTATTGAGGACCCAGCTCCATCTCCAGAAACACCATTGTAGCTAAGGACTTGCTGGGACACCAGTCCCAGGCATCTCCTGCATTCTTCTGGTCTCTGTTGTTACTGCACAAAGTCACATGCAAGCAAGCATACATACATACATAGAAATAGAAATAAAATTGAAGCTTAAACTATAGAATTATATAGAGGGGTGTCACAGCCCTGAAACAAACAGCAGTCAGAACAAGTTAAAATGAACTCTTTCAGGTCCTTCACGGAAGCAGCTGTGGCCTTCCTCTGAGCCAGCCAGCTCAGAGGCTAAAGTAGCCTTACTGTGAGGGTAGACTAGCTCAGTAGAGCTGTTCCTCTAAGAAAAGTGTCCACAGATGTGTTAGGTGACTTTTCCTTGGTGTTTGGGTAATGTGTTTTCCCTGTCATTTGCAAATGTGAGAATTGTGACCACTTTCAGCAGAGAATTTGACTCAGCATTTACAGGAGTAGGAAAACCTGTAAGTGAACATATCCAGACTCCCTCGGAAAAATTGCAGTGTGTTCTTTCTTGAAGGAAATCATTGGTTTGGAAATGACTCCCATGATCTCTTTGCCTGCCACAGGGAAGATGTGCCTGCAAAAAATAGTGCTCCACATTGTTTGTCATCATTTCCTGCTTTTCTCTCAGGCTTATCACATATCTACTAGGTGTGCAGTAGCTGCAGTTTCCCTGAACCCAACCAGATTCGGTAACAACAACAACCATTTAAAAACAAAAACAAAAACAAACAAACAAAAAAAAAAAAAACCCAAGCCAAAAAAACCAAACCCATCACTTATTTACTAAAATCTCTCTTTAATTCGTTTGCGTTCGGAACACCCTTCCACTTGTAGGACAAATTAATAACTATACTGCAATTTGCTAATGGGCTATCTATGCTATCTCCCTTGATTCCAGGAGGAAGAAGGGGAAGTGCCTACTGATCACTGTAGGGGAACTCTGAAATCTTTGAAGTCGGGACCTGGTGAGTACAGGTTCAGTGCCCAGAAAGGGGAGGAGCTAGCTGCTGAGTAGTGCAAACCGGAGTTCTGGGTCATCTCTGGCCCTGCGTGGGAAAATGTGTAAGCTATTGGAGGGCAGGCAAAAGTGCTACTGAAATGCAAATCCCTGAAGAGTAGGAAAAGACCTGCCTCTTTCCGGGAAGTCAAGTCTGGGCTAGGAAGCTGTGGACCACCAGCAAGCTGGAACCCTAAGGGGAGGTGCTCAAGTCACTCAAGACACACTGGCCAATCAGACCCTTCAGACAGACCTGCCAGTCAAAGAGGAAGGCGGTCCTTTCGGAGTGGGAGTTGCTGAGCTGCTTGAGATATCTGGTGTCCTATGCTCTGATCCCTGCTGCTGGGTGCTGTGAGATGCAATCAGCATGGTGAGTACAGGGTCATCACTAACAGTGTGGAGGAGCAGGAGGCTGAGCTGCGGGAACTGGTTTGGTGAGTCTCTCCCCCGGAGTAGGTGGGAACAGGCTGCAGTCTGTAGAGTTCCTTGTGGTTCTAACCACTCCTTGGACCCAGCGGTAGCCTCTGAATAACTTCACGGGGGGGGGGGGGGGGGGGAGAGGGGGGGGCTGCATCTGCATAGTGGCTTGAGTGTAGAAACATCCTTTGCAGGATGCCAAACTCAGAGAACCCTAGTCTACATATTCTGCCTTTAGCATTTTACATTTAGGTATAAGATACAGTTGAAGTTAATTTTGTGGAAGTTGCATCTCATGTGTTAGGAACCAATCCAATATTAAACTCTGGTGTAAAAGAGTAGAATTAAAGATATAAAAGATTCAACTGAAGATGTAAATGGAAATACTAAGTCACACCAAGTAGAATTTAGCTGAGGGAGGATTGCCTGTAAAACACAGATAAGGATATGCTAACCAGGCCTGTTAGAGATTAGAGTCCTAGGATACACAGGTTTGTTTGTTCACGAGAATTGCCCAGATATATGTCTTTAAACCATAGGAAAGGAAAAAAAACAAAAACAAAAAAAACAAAAAAACCCTGATTTACAACCAGCCACTAGTCCTATCCCCATATCAGAGAGCTCTAACAAGCTGCTCAGTTTGGCATTACTGATCACAATAAACATTATGGCCTAGTGTGCCATAAAGGTTCAGTTTTGTTCTAGAGAAAGGCATAGTTCTGCTACATGGGCAAGATAAGATGACAACTGGTGACAACTATTTGAAATGGTAAAAGAAAAAAAAAAATACTGTTGTGTTTAGTGCTGGCCTGATCAAGCTAGCCTTTACCTGAGGTCTACTTGTATGGAGAAAGATACAGCTCCTTCTGAAACCCTGGAACATGCTTGGCAGAGGTAGTACCAGTCTAGTGCCTAAGCCTGGGGGGCTTTCCCTAAGGCCCTGAGGCAGACAGAGATAAAACAGAGCTCCTTCTCTAAAACCAGGAATATGCTTAGGAGAGCTGGTAATTGTCTGGGGCCATTTCGTTTGGAAAGGGTTGCTTCAGATTCGGGGAACACAACTCTTCCCACCACAAGGAGCTGTGGTTATCAGTCCTAAGGCAACTATAGGCTTGGTCAGGAATGTTCTTGAGATACCCTGAGTTCCCTTTGTGCAGCACTGTTTGATTAGAATGCTTCTCAGTGTGTACCATTGTATGAGAGTTTATGCTGACCTCATAGAGTTCTTCCATTTCTCCCATGTAAGTAGTGTAGAAGATGGTATTCTTCTTAAGAAGCTTATGTAGTATAACACATAGCTTGTGCAAGACCTCCCCACCCCAGTGTTTATACTCTTTGTCCTACCATTAGCCTGAGTTGTTTGGGATCTCCGTTTGACCTCTGCAGAAAACAACTAAACTGATTGTAATCCATTCCCACCACTGAAGTCCTGCTTGACTTCAAAGGATTACCAGTTCAGATTGTATTCTCCATTAGAATGAGTCCTCACAGAGGTCACCCTCTAGATTCTAGGAATTTAGTAGTGCATTAAGTTTCTACACTAACCCCAAATGTCCCCCAGTTCCAGCTGGTTCTCTCTGCACTGTACTCTCTCCCTCCATTTCCCAACTGATGCTCTACTCCTGTCCTCACTCACCCTCATGAACCCACATAATCTATTTGATTTTCCCTTTGCCTCCTCTTTTCCTGTAATCTCTCTGAGTTTGTGGGTTGTAGCTAGAATATCATTTATATAATAGCTAATACCATTAATACCATTTAATGCCTACCATATTTGCGTTTCTGAGTTTGTGGGTTGTAGCTAGAATATCATTTATATAATAGCTAATACCATTAATACCATTTAATGCCTACCATATTTGTGTTTCTCGGTCTTGGTTCCCTCTTTTGGTGATTTTTTTTTTCAGATGCATCTATTTTCCTTTAAATTTCATGATGTCAAACCTCCGTACCAGAAGGTTTTATGTATTCACTTAATATTCTGAATGGTGCCCCACCATCACCATCCTCCAGTTTCTTTATCTATCCTCTCCCTTTCTTCTGGTGGGGGGGGGGCAGATGACCCCTCTGGGTGTGCCCCCAACCCTGGCACATCAAGTCTCTGCAGGACTAGATTCATCATCCCCCACTGTGTCCTGAAAATGCAGCCCAGTTAGGAGAATAAGAGCCACAGACTGGCAACAGGTTTGGGGAACCCACATGAAGACCATCCTACCCCTCTGGGTCTCTCAATCCTTCCATCAGCTCTTCAGTAAGACTCACTGAGCTCCATCCACTATTTGGCTGTGGGTCTCTGCATCCGTTTCAGTCAACTGCTTGGTGGAGCCTTGTAGAGGACAATATACTAGCCTTCTGTCTGCAAACATAAAAGAGTATCGTTAATAATGTCAGTGTTTGGTGCTTGCCCATAGGCTTAGGTATGAGCATAATTGTAGCTTCATAGAACGAATTGGGTATTGTTCCTTCTGTTTCTATTCTGTGGAATAGTTTGAAGAGAATTGGTATTAGGTCTTCCTTGAAGGTCTGATAGAATTCTGCACTAAAACCATCTGGTCCTGGACTTTTTTTTGGTGGGGAGGTTTTTAATGACTACTTCTATTTCATTAGGGGTTATGCAACTGTTTAGATGATTTATCTGCTCCTCGTTTAATTTTGGTTCCTGGTATCTATCTAGAAAAATGTCCATTTCATCCAGATTTTCCAATTTTGTTGAGTATAGGCCTTTGTAGTAGGATCTGATGATTTTTTTAATTTCCTCTGTTTCTGTTGTTATGTCTCCCTTTTCAGTTCTGATTTTATTAATTTGAGTACTGTCTCTGCGCCCTTTGGTTAGTCTGGCTAAGGGTTTGTCTATCTTGTTGATTTTCTCAAAGAACCAGCTCCTGGTTTTGTTGATATTTTGTATAGTTCTTTTTGTTTCAACTTGGTTGACTTCAGCCCTGAGTTTGATTATTTCCTATCGTCTACTCCTCTTGGGTATATTAGCTCCTTTTTGTTCTAACGCTTTCAGGTGTGCTGTCAATTTATTAATGTACATTCTTTCCATTTTCTTTTTGTGGGCACTTAGAGCTATGATTTTTCCTCTTAGTACTGCTTTCATGGAGTCCCACAAATTTTGATATGATATGTCCTCATTTTCATTTAAATCTAAAAAGTCTTTAATTTCTTTATTTCTTCCTTGACCAAGTTATCATTGAGTAGAACATTGTTCAGTTTCCACGTGTATGTGGGCTTTTCGTTGTTTTTGTCTAAGTCAAAGACAAGTCTTAGTCCATGGTGGTCCAATAGGGTACTAGGGATTATTTCAATCTTTTTGTATCTGTTGAGGCCTGTTTTGTGACCAATTATATGGTCTATTTTGGAGAAGGTACCATGAGGTGCTGAGAAAAAGGTATATTCTTTTGTTTTAGGATGGAATGTTCTATAGGTGTCAGTTAAGTCCAATTGGTTCATAACTTCTGTTAGTTTCATTGTGTCTCAGTTTAGTTTCTGTTTCCATGATCTGTCCATAGCTGAGAGTGGGGTGTTGAAATCTCCCACTATTATTGTGTGAGGTGCAATGTATGCTTTAAGCTTTAGTAAAGTTTCTTTTATGTATGTGGGTGCCCTTGCATTTGGAGCATAGATGTTCAGAATTGCAAGTTCCTCTTGGTACATTTTTCCTTTGATGAATATGAAGTGTCCTTCTTTATCTTTTTTTATTACTTTTGGTTGAAAAACGATTTTATTTGATACTAGAATTGCTACTCCAGCTTGTTTCTTGGGGCCATTTGCTTGGAAGATTGTTTTCCAACCTTTTACTCTGAGGTAGTATCTGTCTTTTTCACAAAGGTGTGTTTCCTGTATGCAGCAAAATGTTGGGTCATGTTTATGTATCCAATCTGATAGTCTATGTCTTTTTATTGGAGAATTGAGTCCATTGATGTTAAGAGATATTAAGGAAAAATGAATGTTGTTTCCTGTTATTTTTGTTATTGGCGGTGGTATTATGTTTGTATAGCTACGTTCTTTTAGGGTTGTTAGATTACTTTCTTGCTTTTTCTAGGTTGTAGTTCCCTCCTTGTGTTGGAGTTTTCCACCAATTATCCTTCAAGGGGCTGGATTTGTGGTAAGATATTGTGTAAATTTGGATTTGTCATGGAATATTTTGGTTTCTCCATCAATATTGATTGAGAGTGTTGCTGGGTAAAGTAGTCTGGGCTGGCATTTGTGTTCTCTTAGGGCCTGTATGATATCAGTCCAGGATCTTCTGGCTTTTATAGTCTCTTGTGAGAAGTCTGGTGTAATTCTTATAGGTCTGCCTTTATATGTTACTTCACCTTTTTCCCTTACTGCTTTTAGTATTTTTTCTTTGTTTTGTATATTTGATGTTCTGATTATTATGTGACGAGAGGTATTTCTTTTCTGGTCAAGTCTATTTGGGGTTCTGTAGGCTTCTTGTATATTTAAGGACATCTTTTTCTTTAGGTTAGGGAAGTTTTCCTGTATAATTTTGTTGAAGATATTTACTGGCCCTTTAAGTTGGGAGTCTTCACCCTCATCTATACCTATTATCCTTAGGTTTGGTTTTCTCATTGTGTCTTGGATTTCCTGGATGTTTTGGGTTAGGAGCTTTTTGCATTTTGCATTTTCTTTGACAGTTGTGTCAATATTTTCCATGGTGTCTTCTGCACATGAGATTCTCTCTTCTATCTCTAGTATTCTGTTGGTAATGCTTGCATCTATGACCTCTGGTCTTTTTCTTAGGTTTTCTATCTCCAGAGTAGTCTCCTTTTGAGATTTCTTTATTGCTTCTGCTTCTATTTTTAGATCCTGGACAGTTTTGTTTAATTCCTTCATCTGTTTGGTTGTGTTTTCTTGCATTTCTTTAAAGGCTTCTACCTGTTTGCCTGTGTTCTCCTCAAATTCTTTGAGAGTGTTATTTAAGACCTTCTTAAAGTCCTCTAACATCATCATGAGAAGTGATTTTAATTCTGGGTCCTGCTTTTCTGGTGTGTTGTAGTGTTCAGGACTTGTTATGGTGGGGGAACTGGGTTCTGGTGATGCCAAGTAACTTTGGTTTCTGTTGTTTACATTCCTGCACTTGCCTTTCGCCATTTGGTTAGCTGTGGTTCTACTAGCACTCACTGGTTCTGACTGGAGTCTGCCTTTCCAGTTATCTTGGTTGTATCAGAACTCCTCGGGGTACGGATGACTGTATGATCCTGAGCTCCAGGTGCTCTGGGTTCAGTGGCTCTTCTAGGATATTTCAGGATATGGAGTCTCCACAGTGGTAGACCAGCTAGGTGTTTGCTGTTCTGAATGTAGTTGCTCCTCTAGGATGCTTCGGGATATGGTATCCCCTGCTCTGCTGCTCTGTGGGCCGTGTCCTCACTAGGATGCCTACAGCTCTATGGTCCTTGACCTCTCTTGGGTGCCTCTGCAGCTCTGCGGTCTGTGCCTTCCCTAGGGTGCCTCTGGACTCAGTTTCCAGGGGGGAGCAGATCGGCTGGGAGACTGCTCCAGCCACTGGTATCCGGGCCAGAGGCGGAAGGGGAGTGGTTCTCTGCAGGGGCAGGGTCTGGCTGCCAGGTGCCCTCTGGGGGGCTCTCTACTGCCAGATTGGCTGGGAGACTGCTCGAGCCACTGGTATCTGGGCCAGAGCCAATGAAAACTTTAAATTTATGTCAAATAAATTCTGTACCAATGTAAGAGATTATAACTTCAATTTTGTAACATTTATAAAGATTTCTACCAATGTAAAATATAGCTATGTAATGTTTTGCTTAAGAGTAAATTTGCTAACCTATCCCTATTTGTCTATTTCTCTAACTTATATGATATTACTATATTCCCCCTTCTCTTCTACCCCCTTCCTGTTTACCTAAGAAGGAAGGATAGAGAAGAGAAAAGGAAAGGTAGAAATCCCTGAATTTAAGCTCTCTAGTTCCCTCCCTGTCCAAAGCTACATTTGTGAAGTATCCTTTCAATGACAACATATCTATAATTCATAAATAATCAGAACCATCTACCTGAACATAAGGAACTGGGATGACCATCTTCTTTTGTCTGCTTCCAGCTGAATTGGGGCAAAGAATTCCATTCTGGGGGCCCAAAAGGAAATAGAAAAACTGGCTTTGTCAAAGGAGAGCTAGCTGGCATCTTTGCCTTGCAGTCACTATGTGCCGAGAAAGTTCATTGCTTAGCTGATATCTTGACTATGACAGTCTGAAAGGCTGGATAGGCAAGCTAGCTGTTTTGGAAAAGTTCTGGAAGCAAGTCTTTAAAAGAAGCAGCTTCGATGTAGTTGAGGTAGAATTAAATGTGAAGTTGGAATGGAAGGTCCCAGAATCTCAGCATCTCGGAGTGTGAATCTTTTCAGCACTGTCTTTCTCTTCTTTCATCCTGCAATAAACAAAACTTACAAGCAGCACATAGTTCTATAAAGAAATTCACATGGAGCATGCAGTATACACAGATTGGTTAATGAAGATCAATAAAGAGAGACGACTGCCTTTTTTCAGGTTAGTTTGATCACATAATCAAACTGTAATATTACTTTGTATACATGTCCTTATAAAGGATGGTATATAATAACAAGCGATGAGACATTTGTACCCAATAAGTGTTATTGGCTGTGTATAGAAATTTTAGTCTCAGCTGGTTCCAGAGCTGTTTCCATATACAGAGACATAAACATCACCACATATACATCACCTATTTTGTTGATTGTGTTAGTCTGTTGGGGGCCGACTTTTAGCAGAAAGCGGCTATCACCTTTGCAGCCATCTTGAGCCATATACCCTGACATGAGACTTGGATTAAAATAGCCTACAACAGCTGAGCACACTCTGATAATCTTGGTTTAGATACCTTGGGTGTGTGAGATTAAAGGTGTGTGAGATTGAAGGTGTGTAACTTAAGAGTGTGACTTAGAAGTGTAGAGATCAGATTTAGAGACAAGACCTAAGGGCATGATTAAAGGTGTGACCAAAAGGCATGGCTTAGAAGTGAGACATATAAAAGGCAAAGGCAGATGGGAGAGAATCAGACACTTCAAGGAGTACAACTAGGAACTAGGAACTCAAGACTTGGGACTTGGAAGAGAGACTGAAGAATAAACGGGATTGAATCACACCCTGTCTGGTCTCCATTCTTTGAGTCCATCCTCACTCTCTCTCTTGCTGAACCCCGACCCGTGGACAGGAGTGGCAGCTTGAGCTGGGATACAGTGGCCGCCCAGGCCTCAACATTTTGCTCAGGCCGCGACATTTTTTGGCGCCCGAACAGGGACTAGTGCGGTTCTCAACATTAGTCTCCCTTTTCTTCTCTGTCACCAAGGTCTTCAGGAGGTCTCCCTTGTCGTGTCTGATTTTTATCAACTTGGAAGGAACCCACAGCTTTTTTTTCCCCTGTGGAAGCATAGGTATAACCCCTCCCCCAGCATAACACATTTCTCATTTTCCATTCTGTTGTTAGAATATCCTTAATATAAACAGGCTAGTTTAGTTCAATAGTTTTTTTCACAAACCAATGTTCATTTTGACTAGAGACCTGTCTGCTCCTGACAGCTTCCTGTCATGGATTCTAAGAAGAAATTGAGCATCCATGGAGTTACTCCAGTTGTGGTGAGACAGCCGCTAGGCAAGAATTGCCTCTTTCCATCTACAGACAAATTTCTGTCCAGAAAAGGACACACTTGCAGAATAGTCGACTGATTATATCTGCCTAGACAGAGTAATCAGCCCTTAATAATTTTGCATCACTAAGGTCTGTCAGATGATTCTGGGCCAGAAGGCTGAAGATTTGATGCTCCAATGTTTTGTAGTAGAGGGACTGTCTAGGTGTTCAGCAGTCTCTATAAATTGGCTAAGTTTTAGAAGCTATGCTTAGTGCTTCCCATAATTTCAGTTAACTCAGTCATTCTGGATTTCTGACGGGGTGAAGACCTATAGTCTCATAGCCAATTCTGGCTATTTACTTTGAGAGAACAGATCTGAGTGGACGGTTTTCAGCTGACATTCATTCTAAAGCCAAGAAAAAAAGCCAGGTTCAAAACTAAGTGCTTTAGTTAGGTCAGATGACAGAGGTTCTGGTTAGTCAACAAAATGATGGACTGGGTATTAGGACTATCTTGTACCTCACCGGTACAATTAAGAATAACTATGCTCTAATTGCATTTTGAGAGAAAAGTTTTATTTTAACAGGAAGGGTGAAGCTAGGTGATAAGAGAGAGAAAGGCGGGGGGGGGCATGGAG
Source organism: Arvicanthis niloticus (assembly GCF_011762505.2). Taxonomy (NCBI): domain Eukaryota; kingdom Metazoa; phylum Chordata; class Mammalia; order Rodentia; family Muridae; genus Arvicanthis; species Arvicanthis niloticus. The sequence goes on along the minus strand of NC_047677.1, from coordinate 52,168,919 downwards.
GCAGATGTTCAAGTGTCTCCACCAGTCAAAGATAGTTTATATATCTAGGTTGGGTATTGGGTTACACTTCTGATTGAGCATTACCAAACTTATAAAGCCTTTGATTAACATTTTAAAAAATGTATAAAAGCAAAAAGGAGGCGGGGGAATGGGATAGGGCTTTCTAGGGAGGGGAAATGGGGAAAGGGGATGGCATCTGAAATGTAAATAAAATATAAAATAAATAAGTAAATTTAAAAAGAAAGAAAAAAATCACACACACACACAAAATTCATTCTAAGATATAATCTTCCCTCTGCATAAGAATTCCTGTAGGGGAATGAGTAGAAGGTAAGATAACTAAGATGCAGGCCATCTTTGGATCAGTATGATCTAGATGTGTATTTTGCAATTTCCTTTCTACCAAAGCTAACTCCTTCTCAGCCTCAGATGATAGTTTCCTTGGGCTATTTAAATCTTTATCACCTTGTAAGGTTTGAAATAAATTGCTTAACTCTTGAATGGCCAAGCCAATCGCAGGCCTCAGCCAGTTAATATCTCCCAGTAGCTTCTGAAAATCATTAAGGGTCCTTAATCTTCTGATTTTCACCTTTTGTGGCCTAACCCTTTGCAGACTTATTTTATATCCTCCTGCTATGCTCTAAATTAATAAAATGAGTAAGCAAAGTTAATCCTCTTCTCAGAAAGGAACTTCATATAACACCTGCTTCAACTGTGGTCCAAGCATGGTATTGTCCATCCCAATTTAGAAGCTGAACTTTGCAAGTTATCCATGTTGTAGTGGTTTGGGAAACAAGGAAGATGCAAAATTCAAAGTCATGTGGTTTTTCTCTGTGGTTTTAGTTTAGCATTGTTCCATGTATCTATGTTTGTCAAAGTCAGAGCTCTAGTGAAAAAACTGAGTTCATCCCATTGAAGCTATGAATATGAAGCCTAAGTTGAGTTTTGAGAACACAGTATGTGGAGATACCTAAGCTATGAGGAATCTGCCATGGAGAGATAGATATAGGAAATGAATTTACCTAAACTGATAGATATATAAGAGGTTGCAGAGATAGGGCCATCTAAACTCTTTGAAACTGAAGCCCCATATGTCTGAGACAGAGCTACAGGATTTGGTGTTTGGGCTCCTGGGTTTCTTTCCTTGATCCAATTTTCCCTCACTGTGTACACATTCCTCTATTGAAATGGGAAAGGGTATTCTGTGCCATTGTATGCTGGAAAGATATAACTTGTTTTTTGATTTTACAAGATGTGGCAGTGAAGAAAGTACAGTGTGACAGGATTTCCACCCCTGGAGCAGAGCCAGCAGGACAAGAATTTCACAGTTGCTAGGCATAAGGTTTGTTTGTATTAAACACACATATATAATACACACACACACACACATCATATATATGTGTGTGTGTATATGTATATACACATATATGTGTGTGTGTGTATATATGCATACACACACACACACACACACATACACACACACACACATATATATATATATATATATATATATATATATATATATATATATATAAATTTAACTTGTGTTCCTCCTTCAGTGAAATCTCTCCCTGTTGAGGATAATGTCACTATGATAATTAGAAACAGGAGTCCAGGAGTGGAGGGTGTGTCTATGTTCCTCAGTAAAAATGGTAAATGCTGTGACCTCCAGACAGTTCTTAAGGCTGGGGGAAAGAACTCTGAAAACATAAGTTCAAAAATAGATAATTTCTCAGCAATGCAAAGTAAAACTATGAAAGATGAATTGTATAAGGCACTTCAAAGATGTAGAAGAACAAAGGAAGTGGCACTATGAATCAGCTTGTCAGAAAGACACTAAGAAAGGAGAGAAAGATTTACTGAGTGGATATTTCAGGGCTGATCCCACTCAACTGAACTTACTGTCCTTACTTACAAAGATAGGCAGATCTTTGAACTCATTTGCAATGCTAAGAACAAAAGAAGAAATAATTACTTGCTGTCTTTTTCTAAGAATCAGGGGGCAGTCATCAAGGGATGCTGACCAGAGGAATAATCAAAGGGGAACCTGGGGTGGACAATTGAAATGCAAATAAAAGAAAAGGCTTTGTTTTGCAAGAACTGAACCATCTGATGATCTTCAGAAACTTGTCTCCAGCCAAACACAGGCTCCCATGATTTGGCTTCTAATCCTGCCCCTCCCCCCCCACCTCCCACTGATCTCAAACACCCCTTACTCAGAATCCTCTCAAAACCAAGGCTGTTCAAGGCTTTTCCTTAGCTTGTTGGGCAACTTGACTGTTTTTTTTTTTTTTTTTTTTAATTCTATTATTGGCTCATGGACCTACAGTGTATGTTTTTGCACATGTAAAACATGTGTTGTTGTGCTGACCTTCATATACATCTTGAATTTTGAAATTTGGCAGAAAGTATATTCGTTTTCTCAGGATGGTATATAATCATGTCATTATTACTACCTGAGCCCTTTGACTGATTGAATTGCAAGTGTGTGCCTTTTCTCCTAACTGTAGTGTTTGTTAAGAAAATTTTTAATGAATATGAGTATTTTGCCTATATTCATTAAAATGCTCCTTGTGTGTGTCTGCTTGGCCCTCAAAGTAGTCAGAAGATGGCCTTACAGACCCTGAAGTAGGGATAATAGGTAGTTGTGAGCCCACATGTAAGTATTGGCAGTTGAGCTCAATTATTTGCAAATCAGTAGGACCTCCTCTCTGCTGAGCCATCTCTGGTGCTCTATGATGATTATTTAGGATCAACATTACATTGGTAATATTTTCATCTGTGCACTTACAACTATTTAAACATGCATTTCCTTTTACTAAGATGTTATTAGTGACAAGTTTAAAATGGGTCACTTGAAGTTTCTGAAAGATGAATACCAAACTGGAATGAATATATAATTCTTTGCAGGAACTTCAGTAAAGAACTCTATTTTCTATCTTTTATATTCATCTCATTGATTTTTGCAGGGGGGTTATGGTCTTACTATGTTCCTCTGGCTTTCATGGAACTAACTCATTACATAGACCAAGCTGGCATCTAATTCAATGAGATAACCCCCGCCTCTGCCTCCTGAATTCTGGGATTAAAAATTCGTCAATACACCCAATTTGACCATCATTTTTTCCTTGTTAGTAATTGTTCATACCATTTCTCTGATGTGTGCTCAATACTGTTTCTCCCTTCTTCCCTCCTTCCCTCTCTCCTGTCTCTCCCTCCCCCTCCTTCCCACCTTCTCTCTCTCTCTCTCTCTCTCTCTCTCTCTCTCTCTCTCTGTTAATTTCTCTGTTAATTGGCATTTTTATTAGAAGCCTATAACATATAGAAATAACACAGAAATGACAGAGTTGAACCTCATTATTCAGGTTCCTTTAGACATAATTTAGTGATTACATTATTACTTCTAGCTCAAGAAATCAGTGGGGGAAGGACAAGAATTATTCAAATATATTGTCAGTGAAGCATACATATAAAGTGATATTGGCATCATGCTCTGTGTTGTATACCTGTTTGGGATATTTTAGAATACAGTGACCTATGATGATGTGTGTGTGAACTTCACTCTCGAAGAATGGACTTTACTGGATCCTTCACAGAAGAGTCTCTACAGAGATGTGATGCTGGAGACCTACAGGAATCTCATGTCAATAGGTAAGACAGTGAATTGCCTTTCACTTTTTAAAATAAAGGAAGAACTGTTTCTTTGTTATTGATGCTGTTTTGTAATTTCAGTTGAGAATGAGGAAACATGAGGTGAATGAATCAGGCATGGTTATACAGTTTACTGAAGATGGTAAGGTAAATTCCAATAACCTATCATAAATATTTTGTTAATTTTTTAGGCTACATTTGTGAAGATGACAATATAGAAGAATATATTCAAAGTTCTAGAAGACATGGAAGGTAATTTTCATGTGCATGTTGGTTTGAATATGCCTCTTGAGAAATTTTCGTGTTCCCTGGAAGTTTTAAAGAAAAGAAACAATGTAAACAAAAAAAGGACAGCTTTAAGTGTATCAGTGATTATTAAATTCTTCCAAAACCATGTTCTATCAAACTAGAGTTCTAACAAATCTCTAGTATCTGATTTGTGCTTGTAATTCATTGTACTATGAAAGAAGAGAAGGAAACAGAATAGTCAACTGATTATATCTGCCTAGACAGAGTAATCAGCCCTTAATAATTCTGCAGCACTAAGGTCTGTCAGATGATCCTGGGCCAGAAGGCAGAAGAACAGATGCTCCAACGTTTTGAAGTAGAGCGGGTGTCCAGGTGTTCAGAGGTCTCTATAAATTGGCTAAGTTTTAGAAACTATGATTTGTGCTTCCCACAATTATAGTTAACTCAGTCATTCTGGATTTCTGATGGGGTTGAAAACATATAGCTATTGACCTTAAGAGAAAAGACTTGAGTGGATGGTCATCAGCTGACATTCATCCTAAAGCCAGGTTCAGAACTACATGTTTTAGTTAGAATAGATGACAGAGGAGCTGGTTAGTCAACAAAAGGATGGACTGGGTATTAGGACTATCCTGTACCTCACTGGTACAAATTGGCATAATTATGTTCTAATTGTATTTTGAGAGAAAAGTTTCATTTTAACAGGAAGGGTGATGTATAGGAGGAGCTAAGGTAGGAGGAGTACTGAGAGGAAGAAAAGGAGTAAGAAGAGGAGAAGAAGAAAGAGAGGAGAAGCTAGGTGAAGAAAGAGAGAAAGAGGGGGGAGACAGGGAGGCAGAGGTTCAAGTATCTCCACCAGTCAAAGATAGTTGTTATATCTAGGTTGGTCAGTGGGTTACACCTCTGATTGAACAATTCCAAACTTATAAAGCCTATGGTTAACATTATTTTTTTTAAATGTATAAATGCAAAAAGGAAAATGGGGCATGGGATAGGGGTTTCCTAAGGGGGGTGGGGGGGGGGAATGGGGAAAGGGGATGCCATCTGAAGTGTAAATAAAATATCTAATAAAAAAAGAAAAAAAAGTGTATCAGTGATTATTAAATTCTTCCAAAACCATGTTCTTCAATCTCTAGTATCTGATTTGTGCTTGTAATTCATTGTACTATGAAAGAAGAGAAGGAAACAGTGCTTTAACTAATATCAGCATTTGTATAGTAGCCCCATTAGATTATGGGTTAGAAATGGCAATCTGTTTAATTCCATACCACTTAGATATTGCAAAATGTATACACATTGAATAGGTCATAAGTATATGTGCAAAACCTTCTAACAGGCAAATAGTCCATATTGAAGCTGTTGATACTCATATACTTGTCATAGCATTGCTAACTTTAAGTGAGAATGGATGCTTATAAGAGTCAAGAATGTTGTTTTGGAGAAATCCTAATCCTATACCACATGTCTATAGGAAGCAAAATGTCACTGTGAAATGCAATGTGGAACCCTTCACTTGTTATTCTTCTTTCAATATGTATATCATATGCAAGAAATGATACAAACCATGTGAGCATAAGGATTTGAAAGAAATTATGTACTCCTCTGTCTTCCAGAAAAATAGAATATATATAGTAGTCCCCACATTGAGTAGACTTTCTGAATGTGGTACAAGTTTACAATGAATTGGCTTTCTAATTTCATAGGGTTCATCCACAAAGCCACACTGCAGAAAATCCCTACAGTACCAGGAATGTGGAAATTCTTCTGTTTGTCCTGGTTCACATTGTAAATGCAGTATACAAATGTATATTTCACAGTAAAAGGAAATTTATGAATGTACTCAATGTGGTAAAGCTCTGAGCTTTTCTAGTTTTCTTCAGTATGTAAAAAACTCATATAGAAAATGATGCTATAAATAGGGCCCATGTAATCAGTCCTCTTAACGTCACAGGTATCATCTTAGATGCAAAAGAACCCATAATGATGGAGAACACCATTAATGTAAACAAAGTGATAATTCCTTAAGATCTGATTCTTCTTTACCATTAGGCCAAACTGTAAAATTAATTCCTACATATAGAAAGATTCATCAGGGTAATGACTATGGTAAAGCTTTGATGTGTGCCAATTATCTTTATAGGCATGAAAGAAGTAATGGTGGAGAGGAACCCTATGGAAATAATCGATGTGCTAAAGCATTTGCATATCACAATAATCTCCAAAAATGTAGTATAACACTTACTGGAAAGAGAGCCTATGAATGTAATCAGTATGGTAAATATTTTGCCTATCACAGTCAACTTCAAGTTTATAAAAGAGCACATAGTGGAGAGAAATCCTATGAATGTAATCAATGTGGTAAAGCCTTTGCATGTTCCAAGAGTTTCCAAATTCATCAAAGAACACACACTGGAGAGATGCCATATGAATGTAACCAATGTGGTAAAGACTTTTCATGCTATAGTAATCTTCAAATACATGAAAGAACACATACTGGTGAGAAACCCTATGAATGTAACCAATGTGGTAAAGCCTTTGCATGTTTTAAGAGTCTCCGAATTCATCAAAGAACACACACTGGACAGAAGCCATATGAATGTAACCAATGTGGTAAAGCCTTTGCATATCACAGTTCTCTTCGACTACATAAAATAACACATACTGATGAGAAACCCTATGAATGTAAGCAATGTGGTAAAGCCTTTTCATATAGTAGTCATCTTGAAAGGCATAAAAGAATTCATACTGGAGAGAAACCCTATGAATGTAAGCAATGTGGTAAAGCCTATCCATATCATAGTAGTCTCCAAAAACATAATAGAACACATACTGAAAAGAAACCTTATAAATGTAACCAATGTGGTAAAGCCTTTGCATGTTCCACGAATCTCCAGATACATAAAAGAACACACACTGGAGAGAAACCCTATGAATGTAACCAATGTGGTAAAGCCTATCCATATCATAGTACTCTCCAAATACATAAAAGAACACACACTGGAGAAAAACCTTATGAATGTAAGCTATGTAGTAAAACCTTTGCAAGTCATGATAGTCTCCAAAAACATAATAGAACACACACCAGATAGAAATCCTATGAATGTAAGCAATGTGGTAAAGTCTTTGCATGTCATGATAGTCTACAAATACATAAAAGAACACATAGTGGTGAGAAAACCTATGGATGTAAGCAATGCAGTAAAAACTTTTTATCTAGAAGATAAAAGAACACATAGTGGAGAGAATCTCTGTGGTTTTAATCATGTGGTAAAGACTTTATAAGTCAAAGTTGTCTCCTAGAACATACAAGAATACATACTGGAGAGAAAACCTATGAATGTAACCAATGTGGTAAAGCCTTTGCCTGCCATTATCATCTTTGAAGGCATAAAAGAATTCATACCAGAAAGAAATCCTATGAATGTATTTAGTATGGTGAAACTTTTGCACATTTGTATACTCTTCATCATTATGAAAAATTCATACTGGAGAGAAATTGTATCAATAGAAGCAACGTTTTAGGGCCTTTGTGTTATGGGTGCCACTGAGATTCAACACTTCTCAAACACCAGGTCAATGCAAATGACAAGAATTTATTTTAATCAGTCTGTTGCTGACTGATCAGGACCACAGATCTAACTCAAGAGAAGAACTGTAAAACAAACCCTCCTATGCCTGAACCTGAATCTTACAAAACTTTTAAGCTTGAAAAGCAGACTATCAACCAGCTTTTTTATTACTGCCCTGAGTATTAGAAAACCTTGATTCTCTGAAAAAAGCTTGAAAGTGCTGGAAGAAGTGAGTTAGCAGAAGCAAGAAGGTAGTGGGCTTGATTATATATTGCTGGTACAACAGCTTTAATTTCATTAATGCTAGCACCACTGCTTCTGCAATAGCATTGACACAAGGAGTTAAGACAACTAGTTTTGTTAACCATCTAGCAAAAAATATGTTACTAATGTATTGAGTATACAAAAGGATTTATATAGGTATCAACGGATGATGCTCTATAACCTATTCAAATTATCTGAAGGAGGTTCAGGGTTCAAGAATTACGAGTCATCCCAAGTGTCATGACAAATATCATTGGAGTAGTGTTACTTCTAAAATTTACAATGATTGTCATTATACTTAGAAAAAAGTTTAAAGACACCTGTAGGATATTTGGCATAATCCTAACACCTCTCTGGGTGTGTTAACTTTGCATAGTGAGATTGTGAATTTAAAGACTGCTGCTCTGCTGAGCTTTGATGCTGCAGATAATATAAATAAAGTTATCCATGGTCTGAGGTCAGTATTTCCATTTTGATTAAACCTCAGAAATGGCATATATAGCTTGATCAGCTAGCCCTTCTTGTCCTGGGAATACTTTTATTCCTGCCCATCATGTTAAAGCTTGTCTCTAACTACATCAACAGGCTGGCAGCCAGAGTACATGACTGGAAACTGATAATGGACCCCCAGACAGAGTTATTAATTTAACAGGCTGGCAAGCCAAGGATGGGTAAGATTCTGCACAGAGCCTTACCAACCTAAGACAGGAGTGCATTGCTTATGATAACGCATATTCCACGATGGGTAAGGAAGGCTTTCTTGTCAGAATGACCTAAGACAGGCTCAGTCTGGTTTATGCAATAAAAAAAGGGAGATGTGAAGAGCTTTTGGGGCTGCCTGGTAGGAAGCTGACATAAGCCAAGGACAAGAAAATGTACTGCAGGCATTGGGCTGGAACAAAGAAGTAATTTCAGGTAGAAATCTAAATCTTAGGCTAGAACAAAGAAGAAATTTCAGGCAGGAATCTAAATCTTAGGCTAGAACAAAGAAATAGGCTTCAGGCATGAAAATGATTTTGGGCTAGGACAGGGAAGTATCTGTACTTTGATCATCCTGATAAGCCCTTAGAAATAGTGATCACGGGACTCTGTTTACTGTCATGTATGTTCTTTGATTATCTGTGTTTATTGTCTTCTTTGTTCCTGGACTATTTACATCTATTGTATTGCTAGTTCCTCAACCTAGAACTGACTTTAATATTTACATGTAATTTAAACAGTATAAAGGCAAAAAAAAAAAAAAAGGAAGAGGAGGGATGGGATAGGGGGTGAGTGGGTGGGGGGAATATGGAAGGGGGATGGCATCTGAAATGTAAATAAATAAAATATCAAATAAAAATAAATAAATAAAATTTAAAAAAGAAAGAAAAGGAAAAAAAGTGTTTCTCTATAAATCATTAGTTACTTAGCATTTAAAAATACTATATATATATACATATATATATATATATATATATATATACATATATATATTACAGTAAGCATAATATGATCAGATGAAAATGCAGGTAGCAAGAAGACTGATGTTCCAAAACACATCACTACAATCCCAACATTGCTTCTGATAAAATGTTCTATTATACTGTTATTATACCTCTTCTGTGCCACTTTCTAAAACCTGCAGGAAAAAAGTAATAGAAAAAGGTATTAATTACCAAAAAAACCCTTAATTTCAGATAAATTTTAATTTTAACCTACTGACGAATTAAAACAAATTTAAAAGCAAAAGAAGAAGAAGAAGAAGAAGAAGAAGAAGAAGAAGAAGAAGAAGAAGAAGAAGAAGAAGAAGAAGAAGAAGAAAAGAAAAGCAGAAACACTTGTGCCAAGTTTTATCTACATTTTTCCACCAATCAGGATTCAGGAATAGGGGCTTTCTTTATGTGGCTGATCTATGTCAACTTATGCAGACTATAGGTATTACAGTCTAAGCAAACATATCTATTCTTATGTATTTTGGAACAGTCATTATGTTATGAGAAACAAAGATGAATAACATAAGCTGTGGTTTTGAAGAGTCATTATGTCTTGGTGAGCAGAAGCCATGGTTAGGAAGTGTCATTATGTTTCTGGAACAAAAGATAAAAAGTGGAAGGTGGTGTGCATTTGAAAAGTTCCCATTTCCCCTAGAGCCTGGGAAGATGAACTTAGTTTTACCCTATGATGAAATGGTTTGGCAAGATCTTTAGTCAATACACATACTATCAGTTACACAAGATTATATATTCTGGGAAAAAACTCTGACAAGTGTCAACAATGTATTCAAGCATAATGATGTCCCTTTTACTTTGTTTGCACTTGCAAGCTCGTATAGACAAGAGCCCTATGAATTTAAATAATAAGATAACCCTTTTAGATTTTACACTTGTCTTCAATTACATGGAAAAAAAATCATCTAGGTATAAAAGCTTTAAAGCTGTGTATTAGTTCCTTTTTTGATGCTATAAAATAAATCATCTAAGGTAACTTATAAAGCAGTTTACTTTGGTTTATGTTTCCAGAGAGAAATGGTATCAGGGTGACAGTAGCAATGCAACAAGTGTTATACGGCAGCTAAAGCAGGAAGGTCAGAGCTTATGTCAGCAAGCTGAAGTATGAAGCAAAGAGTGGGAACTAGAAATGATGTGTGGCTGTAAACTCCCAAGCCCACTCCCAGTGACATTTCTGCCAGCAGGTCAGTACTTCTTACATCTCTCTTAATAAAACCACCAACTAAGAAAGACTGATTTCTCTGACTTGAAGCCTACTTGATTGCTGTCTGTTACATGAACCAATACATGATGAAGAAAAACTCTGTGGGTAAGCTTTTAGGTGCCTTAATACCCCAGTTACTGGAATGAATCCTTACCCAAGGAAAATATGTGATGTCAGTGTGACTCTGTGTGTATGTGCATTCTGGGTTCCCTTGAATATTAGACCCTTTAATTTTCTTGTAGGAAGAGGTAAAGGACTTTGTCAAAAAGCTGATCTTGGTTCTCAAGATGAACTTATCTTAACTGCTCAGCCATGTTTCTGATCCTATAAGTATTTTAGACTTTATATATCATCTTGATATAAGGAAGTAGGAAAACTCGTGCTACAGAAAAACTCTATTCATGTGAACAGTTTGATACAAGCTTTAGACATCATAGTTGTCTTCAGTTTCAAAGGAAAAAAACCCTTCTTTTACCACTTTTCATTATAGCCATGAAAGAAGTAAATTATTTACCATAGTCACTCAAGTGTAATGAAGGAGATCATCAATTGTTGTCAAGTTCTGCATGTCCTTGAAAGGGACAGCTTGACATGGTTCCCACCCCTGGAGAAGAGCTAGCAGAATGTTGGCCTCCAAAAGTGTTCACAGTTGCTGTGGGCCTAGGACTTATTTGTACATAATTAACTTCATGTTCCTGTTTTGGTAGATATTTTCCCTCCAAGGTTATTGGTAAATGTTCTTATTACCAAGGTTAATGACTCCATAATAATTAGAAACAGCAGGTATCCAGGAGTTAAAGGTTTAATCTATATTCCTCAACAAAAATGGTAACTGTTGTGACCTTCAAGACAGCCCTTAAAGCTGTGGGAATGAACTCACAAAACTTGAAATGAAAAATATATCATTTCTTAACTATGCAAAATATAAGGATGCAGTATGAATTATATAAGGGACTTCACACACCTGCAATAACAAAAGCAGGTGCAACAATAAGCCACATTTTCAGAAAAATACAAAGGTAGGTAGATTCCTGAGTTCAAGGTCAGCCTGGGACAGAGTGAGTTTGGGCACAGCTGTGAAGCCTCAGTTATGATCATAATGGTAATTTCAGGACAGGATCCCACCCAGCTAGTGAATTGTCTGCTTACAAAGGGAGGCAGATCTTTGAATTCAGTTGATATGTTAAAAAATGTACTTGCTGTTTTGACTTGATTTGCCAGTGTAAATTATTATTGCAGAATTTCAAGAAGTATGATTGTTCGTCAAAACAATGAAGGTTCCTTTGTGAATCTTACTTTATTCCTTCTTTCTCTGATTCACAGATAGGTCACTTTAAAAATGCATCATAACTGGCCTTAGAGTTGTGCTCCTGTAATCTCAGCACCTGGAAGACTGTGGCAGGCCAATCTTGAGTCCAACTTTGTCCAAGATAGTAAGTTCTGAGACTGTGCTGGCTATGTAAAGATATTCTGTCTCAAAAGGATTCCATACAGGAAGTGTACATCTCAAATTACAGAAAATTTTCTAGTTAAATATGACTTGCCTCTGGCTGATTTCAACACAACCTTTTGTTATCTTCATTCAAATTAAGAGAACTATGTTAATAATGAAAATAAGCAATGTGGAGAGTCCATTGACAGACGGTTAGAAAACTATGGAATCTGTCAATAAACATCTAGCACGAACTTCATCACCTTCAAGTGATAGGAGACACAGTAGTAATGGAATATCTTCATTCTTTGCATTATAAAGACATTTCTGAGCTCTGGAGTATTAGTAGCACTGCCCCCGTTGTGTACCCAAATTTGGTTCCTAGAACCCAAATCAGATGGCACAGAACTGCCTATAGTCTCCAGTCCAGGGCATTCTTCCAGCCTCCTAATGTACCAGTAATGCAAATGGTGACCTCAGCCCCCCAGGTGGAGATTGGTCTTCCTGCGGGTTCCCCCAACAACTGGGGCAGGATCTGTCCCTGAATTTGTTGCCTGCCTGTGGATCCAGCTCTCCTAACTGGGCTGCCAGTTTTGGCCACAGTGAAAGATGTGCCTAGTCTTGCAGTAACTGTGTGGTGGGAGGGGCAAGGGTGATATGGGGAGGCTCCCCTTACAGGAGGAAGGGAAGTGAGAATGTGGGAAAGAGCTGTAAGAGGGGTGACTGGGAGGAGAGGGGGGCTCATCTTGGGAGGTATAAACTAATTAATTACAAATATAAACGAAAGGACAGAAAGTTATAGAACTTGCTTACCAAGTTAGAGGGACATACAAAACAATAATTGCAAGGCTAGGAATGTATCTTCTACTGTGAGATCATCAAAATAAATATAAAACAAGATAATGGGTCACCCTTGTGACTAATGTAAAAATGTCCTTTCAAGATATCTTCTTAAAAACATTAGTGTTTTGAAAAAAATTCCAGAAAGAATTAAGGCAAAATATTATAGAAACTTATCCCAGATTATATTTGAAGAAAGAACAATTGTAAATCGATAGACACATACAGGGCTGCTACTCTAATTTAATAGAAGGAAATACTTGATTTTCACAATCCTTTAAAAGCTGTAACATGTTGTGAAGTAAAATTCAAGATTTTGCCTGCTGCTGGGAGCCGACTTTAATCAGAAAGTGGCTAGAAAGCAGCTATCAACTTTGCAGCCATCTGGAGCCATATACCCTGATGAGAGACTTGTTTTTCAAAAGCCTACAACAGCTGAAGCACACTCTGATAAATATGTTGTTTATCTCACATAGCTTGTTTTGCTGTTTAGTGACCCCAGCTGCATGGTGTTAGGAGCCGCAGTGAGTGTGACAACATTCGCCATTACAAGATGGCGCGGGCATCCTGTGCTCCCACAAGTAAACAACTAACTGCACAGGTGCAAAAGGCAAAAGCGCACCAAAGTCACTGCCCATCCCGGAGTGTAATATGGGGTGATGAGTGAACAGCCAATCAGAAGTGAACACGCCACTCTAGGATACATATAGCAGTGCCTTTCCTGGGCTTTGGGTCTTTCCGCTTCTGCTGATACAAGAATAAAGCCTCGCTGTAGTAACTACCCGAACACTGCCTCACGTGTCTCTTTCGCGGGCGAAGGGGACTCGAAAAGGGGCGCGGAACAATCTGGTGCCGAAACCCTGGAATTTCAAGGCGCTGCGGGAGACCCCCGGAGATTCGGGGCGGGTTAAAAGACTACAGGATCGAGGTACGTCTCTGAGAGGTATGTTTAGGGTGGAAGCCTTGGTTGCGAGCGGATTTTCACTCATTGCCGCCACTGCACTAGTTGGCCTCTTGGTTGCATTGCTTTCACTTTTAGCTCATTTGTGTTGTGAGGATCCAGCTCGCAGCACAGCTATTAGGGCAAGTCAAGAGGTTTCAGGAGAGGTCCACTCCAGGGTATCAGAAACAGAGTGTGTTAGCCGGCACCAGGCCAAGGAGCCTGGGGAAAAAGATCAGGCCAAGGAGCCTGGAAAGGAGAAGCAGGCAAAAAAGGCCTGGGCAACAGAGACAGGCCAAGGAGCCTGGTTAAAGAAAAGGGTACTCAAAAGGAACAGGGGCCACTGCACTGTTAAGAATAAGGACCCTTCACCGGCTGGTGAAGAGAGAGTGGAGGTTGGGGGGACCCCCCCTGTACCCCATTGAGGAGCTTGCCACCATCGACCTTGGCAGCTCCGAGGAGGAGAGCCTAGAGGAGGAGGCAGCCGCCTGTGCAAAGGATAGCCGTTCTGTGATAGGACTAGGAGGGACCTTGGGTCCATCGGCCCTGCCCTTGCCTCCGGCCTATGCCCCGGGCAGCGTCTCTAATTCATTTCTCAGCCCAGGAGATGGGAGACAGCTACAGCTGGCATTTCCGGTCTTTGAAGGGGCAGAAGGCATCCATGTTCATGTCCCAGTAGAGTATAGGCAGGTCAAAGAATTAGCTGAGGCAGTACGTGCATATGGAATTGGGGCTAAGTTTACCATATCCCAAGTAGAGAGGTTAAATACATCTGCTATGACGCCAGGAGACTGGTAGGACACGGTGAAGGCGGTACTTAACAATATGGGCCAATACCTAGAGTGGAAGGTCTTGTGGCACGAGGCACTGCAAGCACAAGCCAGGATTAATGCAAACACTGAGGGACAGCAATTATGGACTTTTGACATGCTGGCTGGAGTTGGCGTACACGCGAACGACCAGACCACTCATCCCGGGCAGATCTACGCACAGATAGCATCAGCTGCAATAAAGGCATGGAAGTCTCTCCCTAGGAAGGAAGGCAGTAACCTTTATTTGTCCAAGATAATTCAGACATCTAATGAGTCTTTTTCTGATTTTGTGGCCCGCATGACTGAGGCAGCTGACAGAATCTTTGGGGAACCAGAGCAAGCAATGCCATTAATTGAACAGATGATCTTTGAAAATGCCACAGCTGAATGCCATGCAGCCATTGCTCCTCGGAGAGCCAAGGGGCTACAAGACTGGTTAGGAATCTGTCGCGGCTTGGAGGGCCCCCTCACTAATGCAGGACTTGCGGCAGCAAATTTAGAGATGGCTGCTGTCCTTCTCCAAGGTCAGGGATGCGATAGACCCCCGCCATGGCCGGGGAGGGGAGCTGTCTGTGTTTTTCCACAGGGTGAAGACAATCCAATTTGGGTCCCCACGAGGCTGGTGTAGATCGTGAAGAATGAAGCTAGATTGCAAGATAATGGCTCTGATTCTCCTGATGCTGATGTTCGATTTGGGGATAAGTATACCACTATGGGCCATAGTTAGATCTTGGCCTGTTCCCATGCCAGTACATTCAAATTCTACAGTGCTGCCGTTGTTTACAGCTACTGAGTGTTACATGGATGCCCCGTGCTCTCGGCGCACCTACCAGCAGCCTGAGTTATATAATGCTACAAGTTTTCCATTAAACTTTACACTTTGTTTTGTGGCAGCAATCAAGGATAATAAGACAAGTAAACTGCATACACCTTGTATGATTCTTAAGAAAGCCACTCTTGCTAATTGGGTGGATCCTGTGACTTACAGTAAGGTAGAGACAAGAGTGCTAGGGGCTGTCTTGAATCAGATTAGTTCAGGACAGATGGAAGGATCGGGAAATATCAGTCTGAAATCATCAGCACCTATAAACATTACCACCACCATGATTAGAAGTAATGTTACTATAATTAAGAGGTCCAATTGGCATACCAATAATGCCACTTCGCAACAGATGATACCGTGGTACTATCCAGATTTGTCCTTTCCAGTGGTGTTTTCACCTTGCCAGTCTAAGATTAAACCCAAAAAACAAATTGCCAGAGGATTTAATTTATCCCCTCCTCTCGATTATCCCCTCCTCACTGGCATAGAAAATATTTGGCCCTTTTATCATTGGGTGTTGAGTAATGAGGCTGAAGCTAGTGCCAGTGTATCTGCCTTTGCCTTGTTGAATGGTATATTTCATGAGGTACAAAATGTTTCAGCTACATGATCTAATATCTCTAGCCATTTGAATAACATTAAAATTAATAAGGTGTTTAGGAATGCATCTGCACAACCGGTGTTGGTGTGTGTGGACCCCCCATTTTTCTTTATGTTATCCAACTTTTAAAATAATTCTGATATCTTGGATTGTAAGAATGTTACATGCTTTTTAGCACAATGCTGGAATGGATCACTAGACCTAGCCTTGGTTGTGCATGTGCCTACCTTTGTGCCCATCCCAGTAGAAGCTGATCCTGAAACTTTCCCTATTACATCATTAATAAGACATAAAAGAGACTTTGGCATTACTGCAGCCATTATCACTGCTATTACCATCTCTGCAGCTGCAGCTGTGACAACCAGCATAGCCATGGCTAATCAAGTTACAACAGCTACTGTTGTTAATCAAATTTCAGAAAAGACTTCTGAGGCTTTGACCACTCTACAGAAAGTGGATGCACACTTGGCATCAGGCATTCTGTTGGTCATTCAGAGAGTTGATTTGCTCCAAGCTCATGTGGAACAACTCACAGATGTGGTTCAAATGAGCTGCGTGTCAGCAGCCCCACATCTATGTATTACACCTCTGAGATTTATGAATGATACATCTATTCAAAGCCATAATCTTTCTGCTTATTTCTAGGGAGCTGGACCAGATGCAGCAGCAAATGCAGATCTGGATCTTGAGCCTTGATGGAACACGAGTGGACCTTGTTACCCCTGGAGATTTTACTTCTTGGCTTACCTCTGCCTTTTCTTTCTTTCTTAAAGGGTGGGGATACGCCTGTTTGGTACAGCCCTATGTTGTGGTTAGTGTTCATGTTATGGTTGGTCTGCAAGCTCAGAGCCCAACAAAAACGTGACAAGGTCGCTATCGCCCAAGCCCTCATAGCCTGGAGCAAGGATCTTCCCCTGAAATTTGGCTATCTATGCTAAGAAAGTAACTGATGACTGAGACCCTCAGTCGATGCACCCCAAGGGTTCAGCCCATTGCACTGGGTCGATGAGAGGTCTAAGTCTAGTTAGCCCTTGCCTGAATAACTGTGGTACCTGAATATTTAGAGGTGTTTGCGAGTGGGTACTCGACAGGGAATATTCCACGAGTGTGGATAGATTTCCCGAAAGTATGCCTGATTGCACAAAGGTTTGATGCCAAGAAACCTCCTCCCCTGGTGGCGCCCCAGGGCAGAGGCTCCCTTTCCCCGTCAAAAGGCATCGAGATGGGTATGGGAAGTATTACTCATTGCACGACGACAAGAGAAGAAACCCATTACAATATCTCATTTTGCACAGGGGATCAGGCCTCTGCTTTCCCTCACTGAGTTGGTGCTGCGCTTGATAGGCAATAGGCTGTTCCATCTTAATAAAATTGATAGGGGGAGATGTTAGGAGCCACAGTGAGCGTGACAGCATTCACCATTACAAGATGGTGCGGGCATCCTGTGCTCCCACAAGTAAACAACTAACTGCACAGGTGCAAAAGGCAAAATCGCGACAAAGTCACTGCCCATCCCGGGGCGTAATATGGGGTGATGAGTGAACAGCCAATCAGAAGTGAACACGCCACTCTAGGGTACATATAGCAGTGCCTTTCCCAGGCTTTGGGTCTTTCCGCTTCTGCTGATACAAGAATAAAGCCTCGCTGTAGTAACTACCCGAACACTGCCTCACGTGTCTCTTTCGCGGGCGAAGGGGACTCAAAAAGGGGTGCGGAACAGCATGGTACATGTGGTAAAATATTTTCACCTGTGTTCCCCTGCTTGTGCTTATAAATACCCAGGATTTCCTTGTAGTAGTGTGGAGTAGTAGGAGTAGGAGTGGTGTGTGTGGTGGAGCAGTAAAAGAGACTTGACTACAGATCCTCTGGTTTGTTTCTATTCTTGGTGTCTCTTCCTCTTCTTCCCCCCACTCTCTCTCTTGCTAAACCCTGACCTGTGGAACAGAGTGGGCCTTTACAGTTTGGCGCCCAAAGTGAGGCTCCAGTAAGCGTTAGCCTGCATAGGCATTTCTATTATTATGTTGGTGGCTTGCCTAGACTGTGAGTTCACGACCAACTTAAACAACTTATTCAGATCCTGTCTCACAGTATCAAGTATAAAGAAGATTAAAGATGTAGCTCTGGGTTAGAGTGTATGTCTAGCACATACATGAGCCTGGCTTCTATTCCTAGATATACTACACACACATGCATGCACGCACACACACACAAACACACAGACACACAGACACACACACATGCACATTCAGAAATTCTCTCATGAATGTTGTAGGGCTCATTTCCATGGGAAAACACTAATAGAATGTAACCTTTATAAATAGTTAATGTGAGCTGAATTTAAATGCAGAGCAGTGTAGTTTGAATTATTCAGAGTAGGCAGAGCAGTATATGTTGTAAAGGACAGCTCCAGACTGGCCCATGATAAGCAACAGGAAAAATAAAGCCTAAAAACAGCTTCTACAGGCTATCCATCAGTTTCCACTCCTTGCAAATATGTGAGGTTTCCAGAGAATGCAGGGCACATGGCTCGGGTTAGGTAGTTGGAAAGAAGAAAAAGAACCTGGAAGAATTGGAGGGGGCTAAGTGGATTAAAAAAAAAAAGTAGAAGCCAGATTGTCATCTGGTGCACCCCAACTTTAGAGTGACTTCTGTTTGAGTCTTAACTTCTCCTGACAGCAAACTAGATGTCATCTGCAGTCATCAACATTCAGTGCTCCCAACTGATTTTTTTAAAAGGCATCAGGGAAGAAGAATACAATCCCATTCAGAGACATTGGTCTTCAGGCCTGCAAATTTCTTTCCTCTTTTTAAATTGGCATAAACTCCAGCAGAAGTACACATAACATGTCCTTGTAAGCTCCCATTGCTGCCTATTTACAACATGTGAGATAAACTCAAGTCTTGTGGCTTTGGTCAAGTGGTCACCCACTATTTATTTAAAGATCTGTTGTTGAGAATCGCATTAGCCCACGTTTGGGTGGCAAAAATGTTGCAGCCCTCTCCACTCCACGCTTGGCAGCCACTGTTTCCCTGCCCAAGCTGCCGCTCTGGTCTGCGGGTCAGGGTTCAGCAAGAGAGAGAGGACGGATTCGAAGAATGAAGACCAGACAGAGTGTGATTCAATCCTGTTTATTGTTCAGTCTCTCTTCCTAGTCCAAGTCCCAAGTCTTGAGTTCCTAGTTATCAGAGTGTTCTCAGCTGTTGTAGGCTATTGTAATACAAATCTCATGTCAGGGTATGTGGCTCAAGATAGCTGCAAAGCTGATAGCCACTTTCTGCTAAAAGTTGGCTCCCAACAATCTGTATTCTCAGTTTCTCACATTTTTTTCTTCTCTATTTTTGTGGACATTTGGGCTGTGAAACATGTTTAAGCACCAAATCTAAGTTACTTTCTGAGGCTATGAATTTTATATTTCTTCTGGGTTATCAGAGCTGAGGTAAAGATGAACATAGGAGAAACCATTCACACCTTACTGCTATTAGTGACATGCTCATGGGAATGAATAGAGGGTTCATCCCAGAAGAGCATTGGCTGCTGATCCACTGGTCCTATCTATAATTTCCAGCACCCAAAACACAGTTCAAAACTGTCTATAAACAGTCATGGGGGATCAGACACTCTTTTGGCCTACTTGGACACCAGGAATGCACTTGGTATATGCAGTGAAAAATCTTACCCACCAAGGTTAAACCAATTTCATTTTTTAAAAATGACATATACACTAAGAAAACCCTTTTTACACAGGGCATTAAATATGCATGTGCCTTTTCACCATTTGCATAACTGGTGCTCTAGGAAGCCAGAATACATAAGATGTCCTGGAACTGAGAATACAGGGAGTTCTGCACCATTTGATGTGGGTTATAGGAACCATACTTGGGTACACAAAGGGAGCACTACTACTAAACCTACAGCTCTCAGACATGTGCTTACAATGCAAAGGATGACTTTCCATCACTATTCTGTCTCCTGTCACTTGAAGATGATGTCCCTGCTAGACATTTGTTGAGTCTCTGTAAATCGACTCTCCACGATGCTTACTTTTATTGTTAATACAGTTCTCTTATGTGACTAAAGATAACAAAAGATTTCTTTTGAGCCAGTCAGATGCCATTCAGATTAAATTAGAAAAATTTTCATAAACTAAGATATACTCTTCATTTATGGAATCCCTTTGAGACAGGATATCTCTATATAGCCGGGGCTGTATATCAGGTGTTGGGAATACAGGAACACACCTCTAAGGCCAGCTGAGATGTATTTTTAAATGACCTATATTTGAACTGGAAAATGAAGATAAAATTAACAAAGGAACATTAATTGTTTTGATGAACAGCAATACTTCTTGAAATTCTACAATAATTTAAACTGGAAAATCAATTCATATATTCTAACTAATTGGGTTATTGCTTTGTTTTGATAATTTTCTCCATTCAAAAATATTTAAACTGTGTTTGTGTATATACACCTGTGCCATGGGGTACATGGGACAGGTAAAAGACAACTTATTGATGTCTAATACCTATTTCCCCTTTGTGAGTTCTGGAAATGAATTCTAGGAAACTATCTGGTTCAAGTGACCTCATTGGCCCTTCTTTTGAGTTTAAAAATTACTTTTTATATGTGGTGGTATGTGAGTATGCATATGCCACAGGCCAAGTGTTATAATCTGAAAAGAAGAGAAAAATCTGTAGGAGTAATATGGGTCTCGCAGACATTAAACTTGGGTCATCAGGTTTAGAAACAACCAACTTTGGCCACTGAGACAATTCTCAGGCATTCATTTGTGGTTCTGAGCAATTGTTACAAACAAGTACTTATCCTTCACAATAAATACATTCCCCCCAAAAGATAGCAATATACCATTTTCATTTGCAAATAGGTTTTTTATTCAAATTGTCTTGTTTTCTCCATTCTTAGATGACAATGTTTACATGCTGAAAAGACAATATTTTACTGAAGTAATGATTCAACTAATCTTATTTGAGCATCAATGAGATGGCTCACTGGGAACTGTCTATGGTGTGCAAAGCTGGCAACCTAATACTGATCATCATATAGAATGTCGAAATAGACCCCACAAACCTCTCTTCCAGTCTTCAGATATATGCCATGGCAGTAAAAACTCATAATAACATCACACACACACACACACACACACACACACACACACACACACACACACCAGAATTATTTTTCCTTAAATAAACCTCATTGCTGTTACATAGCATTTCTAGGTAATTCCCTTAGGAGACAGGGCTTCAAAATGAAAGTCAACCAAGGGTAGAAGCAGACAGCATATGTTCTGCTTGAGAGAACTTTGTAAAGATCACCAGACAACTCAGTTCTTGTAAACCAAATCAGTCTTTTATTTGCATATAAACTCAATCATTCACTCCAGATTCCCTTTTGATTATCCCACAAATCACTATTTTATGACCTTAACCCTCTGATTCATAGAAATGACAGCAAGTACATTTTTTAACATAGCGAATGAATCCAGAGATCTGCCTAACTTTGTAAGCAAAAACAATTAACAAGCTGTGTGGGATCCCTTCCTGAAATTACCATTCCCACCACACCTGTGCCTAAAATCGATCTGTCCCAGGCTGACCTTAAACTCAAGAATCTCCCTACTTTTCTATCTTTCTGAAAAGCTCTCGTATTATTGCAGCTGCCTTTGTTATTTCAGGTCTATGAAGCCCCTCATACAATTCACACTGCATCTCTGTATATTTTCCATAGTTATTAAATTATATATTTTTGAACTCATGTTTTCAGAGTGCTTTCACATATCCTTAAGGGCTACCCTGAATGTCATGGCATGTGGCATTTTTGCTGAGGAACATATACACACCCTTCACTCCTAGACTCATGTTGTTTCTAATTATCACGGAGTCAATAATTTTGGCAGGAAGAACATTATATTTATAAAAGATGAAACATGAAATAAATTATGTACATCATTACAAGCCCTAGGTACACAGCAACTGTCAACACTTGTGGAGGCCAACACCCTGCTAGCTCTGCTCGATGGGTGGGAACCATGAAAAGCTATCCCTTCCATGGCCATGCAGAACTGGACAAGAATTGGATAAGTCTTCCATTACACTTGAATCAACATGGTAAATGATTTACTTCTTTCAAGGCTATGATGAAAAGTGATAAAACACATTTTTTTTCCTTGAAAGTGAAGACAAATATAATGTTTAAAGCCTGTATCAAATTGTTTAAAATAGGGTTTTTCTCTTGTATGAGTTCTTTCCTATGTCCTGACATCATGAAGACATATAAAGTCTTTATAATATTTACAAGGCTAGAGACATGGCTGAGCAGTTAAGATAATTTCATCCCTAGGACCAAGGTTAGGTTTTTTAACAACTTCCTTTAATTTCTCCTACAAGATGACCAAAGTTTAATATTCATGGGAACCAGCATTAATGTGTGTACATGCGTGTACACACACACACACACACACACACACACACACACACACACACACACAGATCACATGATGGTTTTCTTTTATAAGGATTCATTCTATTAACTCAGGTGTTAAGGCGCCTGAAAGCTTACCTAGAGTTTTTCTACATCATGTATTGGTTCATGTAAGAGACAGCAAGCATGTAGGCTTCAAGTCAGAAAAATGAGTCCTTCTCAAGTAGTGGTTTCCTTTAGAGAAATTTAAGAAATACTGCACTGCTGAGGGAAATATATCACTGGGAATGGGTTTGTGAGTTTACATCCACACATAATTTCTAGTTCCCACTCTTTGCCTCATACTTCAGCTTGTTGATGAGCTCAGAACTTCCTGCTTTAGCTGCCATGTGACACTTGTTACATTGCCATTGTCACCCTGATCCCATATCCTTCTGGAAATATAAGCCAAATTAAATTGCTTTATTAAGTTGCTTTTGATGTTTTATTTTACAACAAAAGATAAGGCACTAATAACACATACATAAAACTTTACACCTAGATGAAAATTTTCATGTAATTGAATTGTGAAAGATAAAAGGGTTACCTTATTCACTAAATTTAAAGGGCTTTTTTTTTTCTATATGAGCTTACAAGTCCAAACAAAATAAGGAAGTACGTCATAGTGCTTGAATATAGACATAATCTTGTAAAAGTGAAAGTGTCAACTGAAGATCTTACCAAATCCTTTATATTTATAGATTCCATTTAATATAAGTTCTTTCAGGTCTTCAAAGCCTAGTGTGATATACACAGTCTTTAACAGACTGATTATACACTAAAGGTTTTATTCCTGTATAAAGTTACCATGAAGTGCAAACCTTTACCACACTGACTACATTCATGATGTTTCTCTGCAGTATGGCTTTTTTCTCATAATTTCAATGTCTACTGCTACATGCAAAGGCTATCCCACAGTGCTTGTCTGTAGGCACACATCTTCAGTACTTGTTTTTATGTATTCATAGATACATGTGTTGTGAAAAGGCTTTATCACATTGACTACATCTGTAGGGTTTCTAACCAGTATGCTTTTTGTTTTCTTTTGATTTTATGTATTTGGAGAACACTAAGAAATGCAAAGTCTTTAACACACTGGTAACAGTCTTAGGGTTTCTCTTCTGTGTGTATTTTTGGGCAGAGGGCAAGGTAACACACTTTTTTCACAGGCTGTCACACTCAGTGTGACTGTCCTCAGAAGCAGGATGGAAAACCAATCAGCTACAGGAGGCTGGGTCTTCACCTGATACTTTTTCATGTCTTTGAATGTGGCAGGCAGTCAAGTGTTTTTTCCAGACTAGGCCAATGAAGACAAGTCCAATTTGGTTCTTAATGCTTCAGTCACCTCCCTGGCCAGCAGCTCATTCAGAGACACACTATCATGGGAATACACCCAGTTCTTCCCAGTGCAGTCATAGTGCTTGGAGCCACTGGAGGAAGAAGATAGCCAGATTTGCTTCTTTGGGCTCTGCTTGTTGGTTATGTAGTTCCCTAGATTCCTGTTCAGCTTAATGGTGACCATGCCACCCTCAAAAGAGACATCATAGTCCTCCAGGGTATAGGGCTTGTCTGCAAGGTCTTCAAAGAACTGTCAGGACATTTAGCATCTCTTCTGTGAGTCTTTGATGAGCTATCTCTTCTAGAATGCTTCTGTTGTCCAACATTCTTGAGTTTCTCACATACACCATGCAGACCCTCTGCTTTTTGTTGTTCAGTATCTGACTCAGGTAATGGAAGTTCAAGTGGACTTTGTGAATGGGGCAGGCTGCATTGGCTGTGACCACAGCCTCGATCAGCTCCCTTCTGCTTAAGCCAGGTGGACCCAGGATAAATCATGGCAAAAAGCCGGCAGCACTCACATGCTGCTTCTGCTGGGTGGTAGCTCTGTGTGTACTGTTTTATGGATTAAGAGATGGCTGTGTTGACAAATTACTGTTCAGAAAAGGACACACAGAATAGTCGACTGATTATATCTGCCTAGACAGAATAATCAGCCCTTAATAACACTGCATCACTAAGGTCTGTCAGATGATTCTGGGCCAGAAGGCTGAAGATTTGATGCTCCAACGTTCTGTAGTATAGGGGCTGTTCAGGTGTTCAGAGGTCTCTATAAATTGGCTAAGTTTTAGAAGCTATGCTTTGTGCTTCCCATAATTTCAGTTAACTCAGCCATTCTAGATTTCTGATGGGGTGAAAACCTATAGTCTCATAGCCAATCCTGGCTATTTACTTTGAGATAAAAGATCTGAGTGGACAGTTTTCAGCTGACATTTATTCTAAGCCAAGAAAAAAGCCAGGTTCAAAACTAAGTGTTTTAGTTAGGAGAGATGACAGAGGTTCTGGTTAGTCAACAAAATGATGGACTGGGTATTAGGACTATCTTGTACCTCACTGGTACAAATAGGAAATTATGCTCTAATTGTATTTTGAGAGAAAAGTGTTATGTTAACAGGAAGGGTGATATGTAGGAGGAGCTAAGGGGGAAGGAGTACCGAGAGGAAGAGATGGAGTAAGGGGAGGAGAACATGAAGGAGAGGAGAAGCAAGGTGATGAGAGAGAGAAAAGAGAGAAAGAGAGGGGGGACATGGAGGCAGATGTCCACGTGTCTCCACCAGTCAAAGACAGTTTATATATCTAGGTTGTGTATTGGGTTACACTTCTGATTGTGCATTACCAAACATATAAAGGCTTTGCCTAACACTTAAAAAAATTGTATAAAAGCAAAAAGGAAAAGGAGGAATGGGATAGGGGTTCTCTAGGGAGGGGAAATGGGGAAAGGGGATGGCATCTGAAATGTAAATAAAATATTAAATAAAAAAAGAGATGACTGTTATAAAAAGGCTTTACCACATTGGTTACATTCATAGAGTTTCTCTCAGTGTGTGTTCTTTTATGTATTAGTAGGTAACTACGTGGTGAAGAAGGTTTATGACATTGATTACATTTGTAGGGTTTTCTCCAATACACATCCTTTTATGTCACTGAAAATGACTATAATATGTGAACGTTAGGAGGAAACAAAAGAAACTTGTCCTAAGTATTGCCTTTTTGTTATCAGCCTCCATTTCATCATAGGTTAAAGCTAAGTTTCTCTCTCCAGGCTCTAGGGGAGATGGAGACTTCCATTTTTTTTATTTTTTCCAGCTTCCATTTTTTTTTGTTCCCCAAAACATGACTCTTCCTAACCACAGCTTATGTTATTCATCTTTTGTTCCTTAAAACATAATGACTGTTCCTAAATACAAAACAACTAATGGATATTAGTTAGACTGTAAAACCTATATTCTGCATCAGTTGACATAGATTAGCTACATAAGGACAGCCCCTATTCCTAAATCCTGATTGATGACAAATGTATATATAACTTGGCACAGTTGTTTTTGATTTTCAAGCTAAAAAGTTTGGTTTTTTTTTTGTTTTTTTTTTTTTAAATTCTGGCTCAGGTATAGGAGTGTTTGTGACAGTTCAGCTCCTGAGTTTGATCTATGCCCTGAACAGTTAGTAGTACCTTGACTGAAATAAGTTCTTGTCATTTACATTGATCTGGTGCTTGAGTAGTGTTGAATCTCAGTGGACCATATCACAAAAGCACATTGGTTAGTCACAGAATTTCTCTCCAGTTTGAATTCTTTCATGATGATGACTATATAATTGTGCAAAAGCTTACCATATTAAATACATTCACACGGTTTCTCTCTAGTATGAATTCGTTCATGCCTCCAAAGATGATAATGACATGCAAAGATTTTACCACACTAGTTACACTCATAGGGTTTCTCTCTGGTATGTATTCTTTTATGTTCTAGATGACTCTGACTTAGAACAGCTTTACCACTTTGATAACATTCATAGGGTTTCTTTCTAGTATGTGTTCTTTTATATAGGAGGAGGTAATTCTGTTATACAAAGGCTTTATTGCATTGATTACATTCATACAGTTTGTCTCCTTTGTGTGTTTTCTTTTATGTATTTAGAGACCACAGTAACTTGCAAAGGTTTTACCACATTGGTTGCATTCATAGGGTTTCTCTCTAGTATGTGTTCTTTTATGTATTTGAGACTATTATGATGTGCAAAGGCTTTACTACATTAATTACATTTAGAGGGTTTCTCTCCAGTGTGTGTTCTTTTATGTATTCGGAGACCACTGTAATATGGAAAGGCTTTACCACACTGGTTACAATAATAGGGTTTCTCTCCCGTATGAATTCTTTTATGCCTTTGAAAATGACTGCTACATGCAAAGGCTTTACTACATTGCTTACATTCATAGGGTTTCTCTCCAGTGTGTGTTCTTTTATGTATTTGGAGACCACTGAGATATGTAAAAGCTTTACCACATTGGTTACATTCATAGGGTTTCTCTCCAGTGTGTGTTCTTTTATGTGTTTGGAGAGCACTGTGATATGCAAAGGCTTTACCACACTGGTTACATTCATAGGGTTTCTCTCCAGTGTGTGTTCTTTTATGTGTTTGGAGAACACTGTGATATGCAAAGGCTTTACCACACTGGTTACATTCATAGGGTTTCTCTCCAGTGTGTACTCTTTGATGTATTTGGAGACTCTTGGAACATGCAAAGGCTTTACCACATTGCTTACATTCATAGGGTTTCTCTCCAGTATGTGTTCTTTTATGTTCCAGAAGACGACTCTGACTTACAAAGTCTTTACCACATTGATTACATCCATATGGTTTTTCTCCACTATGAGTTCTTTTATGTATTCGGAGACTATTATGTCGTGTAAAGGCTTTACCACATTGGCTACATTCATAAGGTTTCTCACCAGTATGTATTCTTTCATGCCTTTGAAGAGAACTATGACATGCAAAGGCTTTACCACATTGGTTACATTCATAGGGTCTCTCTCCACTGTGTGTCCTTTTATGTATTTGGAGAGCACTGGGATATGGAAAGCCTTTATTACAATGGTTACATTCATAGAGTTTCTCTCCATTATGGCTTCTTTTATGTATTTGGAGACTATGATGACATGAAAAGGCTTTACCACATTGATTACATGCATAGGGTTTCTCTCCACTATGACTTCTTTCATGCCTGCAAAGACAATTGGCACATGAAAAAGGTTTATCGCATTCATTACACTGATGGGTCTTTCTATCTCTATGAATTAATTTTATAATTTGTTTTAATGGTAAAGAGAAATCACTTTGTTTACATTCACGCTATTCTCATATGTTATGGGTTGTTTTGCATTTATTACGTTGCTCACATTTATTGCATCCTTTATCTAGATGAAAATATTCACCCACTAAAGAGAATTATAAAACGTCAGAGCTTTACCACCCTGAGTACATTCATAAATTTTTCTTCAGTGTGGAATACAATACATTTGTATACTGCATTTACAATGTGAATCAGGACAAACAGAAGAATGTATGCATTCCTGGTATTGTAGGGATTTTCTGCAGTGCAAGTTTGTGGAGGAACCTTATAAAATTGGAAAACCAAATAAATGTAAACTTGTATGACATTAAGGACTTTACTCAATGTAGGGACTACTACATATCTTCCAATTGTACTAAGAGAGAAAAGAGTACATTGCTTCTTTCAATATCCCTATGCTCACAAGGCTTATATTAATTGTTACATATGATATACCTATTCTATTAAAAGAATTAACAAATGAAAGGGTACCACATTGCATTTTACAAAGGTTGACATTGTCTTCCTCACAGATATGAGGTATAGGGATTAAGATTTCTCCAAAACAACATTCTTGCCTCTCATTAACTATCCTCTTTTTACTTAAAGTTAGCAGCGTTACTACAAGTATATGAACATCACCAGCTTTACCATGGACTATTTTCGTATTAGAAGGTTTTTCACTTATACTTATCAACTATCCAATGTGTATACATTTTGCAGTATCGAAGTGGTATGAGATTAAACAGATTACCATTTCTACAGCATGAATTAATGATACAAATGCTGGTATCAATTAAGGCATTGATTGTATCCTTCTCTTCTTTCTTGAAGCAATGCATTACAAACATAAATCAGATACCTGAGATTGAGGTACATGGTTTTATTGATACACTTAAAGCAGTGCTTTTTTTACACTGTCATTTTTCTTTAATACTTCAAGGGAACATTAAAATTTCTTCAGAGGCATATTCAAACCAACTTGCACATGAAAATTACCTCTCAAGTCTTCTAAAACTTTGAAAATGTTTTTCAATATTGTCATCTTCCCAATTGTAGCCTAAAATATAATAACAGAAAATTTATAACAGATTATTGGAAGTTAGGCAAAATTTAAGTTAGTATCTCCAATGAATCTTAGAAACTACCTGATTCATTTACCTTATTCTTCCTTATTCTCAATTAAAATCACAGAACAGCATCCATAACAAAGAAATAATTGTCCCTTTATTTTGAAAAGTAAAAGGAAATTCAGTGTCTTACCTATAGCAGTGAGATTCCTGTAGGTCTCCAGCATCACATCTCTGTAGAGATTCTTCTGTGAAGGATCCAGTAAAGTCCATTCTTCAAGAGTGAAGTTCACATGCACATCATCGTAAGTTACTGCATTCTAAAATATCCCATAGAGGTGTACAATACAAATCATGATGCCAATATCACTTTCAATGTTTGCCTCACTGTCAATATATCTGTATAATTCTGATCCTTTCCCACTGATTTTTCAACACAAAAGTACTAATGTAATCACAAAACTATTTCAGAAGGAAATTGAATAATAAGGTTCATTTCTGTGCCATTTGAATAGCATATAGCCTTGAAAGAGAAATGCCAATAAACAGAGACAGACAGACCGATATAGATAAACAGACAGACAGATATACACGCACAGAGAGAGAGAGAGAGAGAGAGAGAGAGAGAGAGAGAGAGAAGTAAACAGTACTGAACATACATCAGAGAAATGGTATGAACAATTACTAACTAGGAAAAAATGATGGACATATTGGGTGTATTGGCTCATGCCTTTGATCCCAGAATTCCAGAGGCAGAGGCAGGTGTTATCTCATTGAACTGGATACCAGCCTGGTTGATGCAATGAATTCCAGGACAGCCAGAGGAATATAGTAAGACCCTAATTCCTCTGCCAAATCAGTCAAATGAATTAAAAAGATAGAAAAAAGTTAGAGGTTTTTACTGATGTTCCTACAAAGAATTATACATTTGTTCCAGTTTGGTATTCATCTTCCAGAAACTTCAAGTGGCCCATTTTAAACTTGTCACTAATAACATCTTAATAAAAGGAAATGCATGTTTTAATAGCTATAAGTGCACAGATGAAAATATCACCAATGTACTGTTGATCCTAAATAAGCATCTTAGAGTAGCAGAGATGGCTCAGCAGAGAGGAGGTCTTATTGGTTTGCTAATAATTGAGCTCAACTGCCAATACTTACACATGTGCTCACAACTATCTATTATCCCAACTTCAGGGGTTCTGTGGCCATCTTCTGTGACTATTTTGAGGGCCAATCAGGCACGCATGAAGTGCATATTCATGAATACAGGCAATATACTCTTACTCATTAAAATATTTCTTAACAAACAATGGATTGGAGGAATGGAACACAATACAGTCCAGTAACTCAGAAGGCCTAGGCAGTATTAAGGACATGATTATATGGCAGCCTACAAACAGAATATGCTTTCTGTCAAATTTCAAAATCCACAATGTAGGTGAAGGTCAGCACAGCAACACAACCTTGACAAGTTCAAAATCATACAATACAGGGCTCTTGAACCAGTAATATAAAGAAGAAAAAAAAAAGCTAGGCATGTTGGCCAACAGGCTAAGGACAAGCCTAGGTTTGGAGAGTGATTCTGGGGAAAGGGTGTTTGGGAGCAGCAGAAGAAAGAAAAGAAAAGAAAAGAAAAGGAAAGGAAAGGAAAGGAAAGGAAAGGAAAGGAAAGGAAAGGAAAGGAAAGGAAAATAAATGAAGCCAAAACATGGATGCAAACTGACAGCCCATGTTCGGCTGGAGACAGCTTTCTGAAGATTACCAGACAGCTCAGCTTTTGCAAACTAACACCTTGTTTTTTATTTGTATCTCAATTCAATTGTCCACCCCAGCTTCCTCTTTGATTATTCAATGAATCAGCATCCCTTAACCATAGCCCCCTGATTCTTACAAAAAGACAGCAAGTACATTCTTTTTTCTTTTCTTTTTCTTAGCACTGCAAATGAATTCAGAGATCTGCCAATCTTTGTAAGTACAGAAAATAAGTTTAGTTGGATATGATCCCTCCCTGAAATTACCACTCCCTACATCTCTTTATCTTTTTTCTTACTTTCTGACAAGCTGGTTCATAGTGAAGCTGCCTTTGCTCTTCTACATCTGTGAAGTTCTTATAAAATTCATATTGCATCCTTTTATTTTACATAGTTATATTTTTGAACTCATGTTTTCAGAGCTCTTTCCCCTAGCCTTAAGGGCTGTCCTGAAAGTCACAATAATTAACATTTTTGGTGAGGAACATAGACACACTCTCAACTCCTGGACACACACACACACACACACACACACACACACTACAAACACACCTTAGGAATAGCAACTGTCAAACTCTTGGAGTCCCAAGTTCTGCTGGCTCTGCTACAGGGATGGAAACCATGTCACACTGTTCCATGAAGGCCATGCAGGACTTGGCACTCATATCTAATCCCAGCATTCTGGAAACAGAGTCAGGAGAGATCTCTAAGCTAGCCTTTTCATCTGTAAAACCTACTTAGAGATCAAGCATGGCTACTCAGAAAAACTTTATCTTCAAAAACAACAAAACTAAAAATGTAAAAACATCAAGATAACAAAATAACTTAGTACTGCATAGCAATTGCTTCTACTGTATCTTATGTGATTTAGCAATAGAGTCTGTCATGTCATGAAGATATGACAGCATGAGAAGGAAGCTGACTGATCAGTCAATAACAACACAGTAGACACACACACACAAACAGGAAATGGGTTGAATATACAAATACCTAAATTTCACTCCCAATAAAAAAACGTAAACAGGCTCCTAGAAATTTTCCATGAGGTCCCTAAACAAAGACACAAAAGAGAGACAAGAGTTCAAAGACATCATCCTACATAGGAGCTTCTTGATTCCATCTACTACATTCTGCCTCTGGCCACTACAGGGTCATGGTCATCCAAGATGAAAATGCATTCAGTTTAACTTCAATGAGCCTAATAGTCTGGAACAGCCTGAATGCTGTTCAAATATCCAAAGTCTCTTCTGGCACTCACAGTAATCTCTTCACTGCCACATCTTGTAAAATCAGAAAACAAGTTATATCTTTCCAGCATACAATGGCATAAAATATCCTTTCCCATTCATTTCAATAGAGAGGAATATGTTCATAGTGAGGGAAGATTGGATGGAGGAAAGAAACCCAGGAGCCCAAACACCAAATCCTGTAGCTCTGTCTCAGACACATGGGGCTTCAGTTTCAAAGGTTTTAGATGGCCCTATTCCTGCAACCTCTCATACTTCTATCAGTTTGAGTAAATCCATTTCCTATATCCAACTCTCTATGGCAGATTCCTCATAGCTTAGGCATCTCTACATATTGTGTTTCCAAAATGCAACTCAGGCTTCATATTCAGACCTTCATGCAAGGAACTCAGTTTTTAAACAAACCAACAAAAACTGGGGTTCTGACTCTGACAAACACAGATAGCTGGAACAATGCTGAACAAAAACCACAGAGAAACAATACAGGACTCTGAATTTTGCATCTTTCTTGTTTCCAGAACCAGTACAACATGGATGATCTTGGAAAATTCAGCTTCCAAATTGGGTTGGAATATACCATGCTAAGACCCCAGTTGTAGTAGGTTTTATATGAAGTTCCTATCTGGGACTAGGATTTACTTTGCTTACTTATTCTACTAATTTAAAGCTTAGCAGGAGGGAGTGTACTCTTAGGATACTTTTTATACAATTTCAAACTGCCAACTGAAACTACCTAGTGCTGTTTTTCTCAACAAATCACAGATATTGTATTTGTTTCTGCCCTTGTTGCTTTTTTTTCACTGTAATCCTGAATGAGTCACTAATAATAACCATTAAACAGATTTAATATTGCTTTTAAGAAATCAGTCCATTATTTTTTAATTCTGTCTTACTCAATTTCTCAGGGTATGAGCATAGTAAGAAAACATTTTGTCCCAAAATATCTAGAAATTTTTCATGGAGTCTATTTCACTTACTTAGGGATATTGCTATCCTCAGTGAAAGAGATTTCCCACATCAATCATCAATCAACACAATCTCTCAGACATAACAACCAGCCATTTTGATGGGTCACTCCCTCAACTAAGGCTCCCTCAGATGACTGTAATCTCTGAAATATTGAGAATTGAAGCTAACTAGCACAGAGACAATAATATAGTAAATGTTTTAAAAACCCAGAACCAATGTGTTAACCACATCAATCACTTAAAGTAGCAAAAAGGCAAACATTGATGATTGCTACAACTGGAAAACACAGATTTGCTGAAAAATGAGGACAGGAAATTCTTTAGGATCAAAAAAAGAGAAAACTTAAGATATTTCTCCACAGAAAAATCCCCAAACAAACAAAATCTCAAGGAACTCATAACATCATATAGTAAATTTTCAGAAGATAAAAATAGGTGAAGGTCTACCATTTTTCAGAGAAATAGCAATATAATAAGAATATAATTAATAAAATCACACAACATATATGGTTCAAGATACAAAGACAGATTTATAAATAGAACACACTTGTTAAAACAAGACTTGCAGTATTATAATGAAAACCAAAATCAAAGAAATCACTGGCCAGCACTCACGCCATGCATTCTGGTTTACTCCTTTGCTAGTAATAAAAAATGGATTGTGGGTAGAGGGCTATTGCAGTTGGGGCGATTTGCATAAAGCATACAAATGATTAAACATCAGAGTCAATGATTTGGACTAGTAAAATTATTTCATTCTCTTACGATAAAGAACAGGATGTTGTCTACTAGGGACACTTAGAAACAATTTTATTTCAAATGACTAATGATTAGATATAAGTCTGTGCAAACAGAGGCAGAGGCAGAGGCAGAGGCAGGAGGCAGGAGGCAGGAGGCAGGAGGCAGGAGGCAGGAGGCAGGAGGCAGGAGGCAGGAGGCAGGAGGCAGGAGGCAGGAGGCAGGAGGCAGGAGGCAGGAGGCAGGAGGCAGGAGGCAGGAGGCAGGAGGCAGGAGGCAGGAGGCAGGAGGCAGGAGGCAGGAGGCAGGAGGCAGGAGGCAGGAGGCAGGAGGCAGGAGGCAGGAGGCAGGAGGCAGGAGGCAGGAGGCAGGAGGCAGGAGGCAGGAGGCAGGAGGCAGAGGCAGAGGGGCAGAGGCAGAGGGGCAGAGGCAGAGGGGCAGAGGCAGAGGGGCAGAGGCAGAGGCGCAGGGGGGCAGAGGCGAAGGGGAGCAGAGGCGCAGGGGGGCAGAGGCGCAGGGGGGCAGAGGGGCAGAGGGGCAGAGGGGCAGAAGCAGGTGGATTTCTGAGTTTGAGGCCAGCCTGGTCTACAGAGTGAGTTCCAGGACAGCCAGGGCTACACAGAGAAACCCTGTCTCGAAAAACAAACAAACAAACAAAAATCCAAAAAAACCCCTGTGTATTTGTATTGTACACCTAAACAGCTTTACAACTCATAAGCACTTTTGAAAACAAATCTTTCTAAGCATGTTTGTCTGTGTGAGAGAGACTTTTTCCATGTGAGCACACATGAAACACCAGAAAATAGGGCATCAAATCCCCTCGATCTGGAGTAGCAGGTGGTTATGTGCCTCCCAACTTGGGTTGGGTATTAGTATATGAGCTCAGGTCAAACCCAAAAAGAATATTTGCTCAGTGACCTGCCCAGTCCAGATAGTACTTTTTATCCAATAAACAAAAAGTCTTTCAAAGATTAATAAAAACAAAAAGTTAAATAAATATAGAAGTAAATAAATGAACACTGGGAACCTAATGCCTCAGTATTAAGATGTTGGGTATGGTATTAGGTAGGATGCCTCCAGACCTTCCACATTCTCTGTTACTTGAGACCCAATACTCAAGGTTTGCTCTAGTGATCAGCTTCCTCTCCTCCTTCCATACCCCCTCTAGATACTACAGACCATCCCCATCTGTTCTTCTCTTCCAGACTCATCTGTGTCTGAGTCCTCAACTACAGACAGACAGCCCTTTCTCAACCAATAGGCCATGCCTGCTAGGAGACTCAGTACACTGTCAAAAAACCTACCACACTACCTGATATCCCAGACCCAATTCTCACAGTTGCCCTTAACCCTAGAACAGAATACCAAAGGAAGCTTCCTCTGCTCCTTTTCATGCCACTTGCAGATATCACAAACCATCCACACCTGCCCTTCTCTTACTTCCTCATCTGTGTCTGAATCAAGTGTTATGGGCAGACAGGCTTGCTAAGCATATGTCCCACTTGCCAGAAAACCAACAAGTCTGTCCAAAGACCTACCCCACTATCTGTTACCCCAGATTCAATTTTAACAGTGGTTACTAGCACTGGACTAGAACACCAGAGGCAGCCTCACATTTCCCTTCTCTTTTGCATTGCTATGATCATATTTCCATGGTCTCCCCTTACTCCAGGTTACAACACCCACAAACATTTGTCCTTGAACACACCTGGTAAGCAGATGGGTAAAAAAGGCAACACTAAGCCAACAGACTCTCTGAAAATCCAGAGACTGAAAAGAAACTCAGGAAGAAAACTCCCACCATAACAAGACAAACCCCAGAAATCAGCACCTAGACTTATATTCACCTCAAACACAGATCCTACACACCAGCATAGGAACATAATCACTAACAGCCAGGGAAATATACCACCAACAGAGCCAAGCTATTCTAATGCAGGAAGCCCTGAATATTCCAACAGAGCTGAAAACAAAAAGACCTTAAAACCAATATATGAAGATGATAGAGGTCCCGAAGGAGGAAATGTGTAAATCCTGTAATGAAATCAAGGAAAATGAAATCAAACAATGAGAGAAAAAAAAAAAAAACAAAACAAGAAAAAGTAAATAATTCAAAGAAAAACATGAAATTGTTTAAGGTCTAAGAGTGGAAATAGAAGCAATAAAGAAAGTAGAAACTGAGAGAATCCTGGAAATGAAAATTTTAGAACTGCAACAAAGAACTACAGAAACACGGTTCAACCACAAAATAGAAATGAAAGAATCTCAGTAATTGAAGACACAACAGAAGAAATGGATACATCAGTCAACAGAAATGTTAGATCTTAAAACTTACAGGCACAAAACATCCAGGAATGCTGGGACAAAAACTACAAATAATAGGAATAGAGAAAAGAGAAGAGTATCAGCTCAAAGGTGCATAAAAGACTTTCAATAAGTTCATAAAAGGAAATTTTCCTCACCTAAAGAAAGAATAAGATGCCTATAAAGGTACAAGAAGCATACAAAATACTAAATGGATTGGTCCAGAAAAGAAAGTCCCATTGCCATGTAATAATCAAAATACTAAACACTCAGAACAAAGAAATAATATAAAACTGAAACAGGAAAACAAAATAAACCAAATAACATATTTGCAGACCTATTTGAATTATACCTGTCTTTTCAATACTCTAAAAGCCAGAAAAGCTTGGACACATGTGCTGCACACTCTAAGAAACTACAGATGCTAGCTGAGATTACTATAGGCAAAATATTTCAATCACTATGAGTGAAAAAAATAAGATATTCCATGATAATGTTAAATTAAATACTATCTGTTTACAAATACAGCCCTACCCAAGGTGCTAGAAGAAAAACTTCCAACCCAAGGTGGTTAACTACAAACATGAACCACATGAAATAAGTAATTTCACATTACCAGCAAAACCAAAAGAAAGAAAGCATGCACGCACGCACACACACCCCACTCACACATATAACAACACCACCACAACTACCACCACCACCACCAACACCACATCCAACAGCAACAAAATATCAAGAATTAAAAATCACTGTTCATTGATACCTCTCAATATCAATGACCTTAATTCACCAATAAACAGACACAGGTGAACGGAATGGATGCTAAAATGGAATCCATCCTTCTATTACATGTAAGAAATACAGTTCAACATCAAGAATACTTACCTCAAGGTACAGGGTTGGAAAAAGTTATTCCAAGCAAACGGACCTAAGAATTAAGCTTGTATAGCCATTTTAATATCTAGCTAAATAGACAAAAAATAATCAAAAGAGATAGGTAAGGATTCTATATATTTAAAATAAAGGTTTACCAAAATAATATTTCAATTTTTAACATCTATGACCTAAATATAAGAGCTCCCACCCTTGAAAAAAAATATTTCTGCCATACATTTATCCTTACACACTGATTGTTGTAGACTTCAATCTCTCTCACCAATGAACAGGTCCTCCAGACAAAGACTAAACAAAGAAATTTTCCACTTTAAAAAACAAATCCACCCAACTGATATTTCCAGAACAATCCTCCAAAACGCAAAAGAGTATACCCTATTCTCAGCAACATATGGAACTTTCTCCAAAATGAATGGCATAATTGAATACAATGCAAGTCTTGAAAGACACAAGACAATTGAAATAACTCCCTGTGTCCTATCAGAGCACCACAGATGAAACCTACAAAGCACAAACAACAGAAACATCAGAAAGCTGAGAAACTCATGGAAACTATACAACTCTCCACAGAATAAAGAATGGGTGAAGATAGAAATTAAAAACAATTTTAAAGATGAAGACAGAAATAAATGAAAAGAATATTAAAGACTTTCTAGAATTCAATGAAAATGAATATACAACATTTTCAAACTTATGGGACACAAAGAAAGTAGTGATAATAGGGTTATTATGTCAACTGTTAACTGTTGACAACACTAGGTGTATACATTAAAAAAAATTAGAGCAATCTCTTACTAGCAACTTAATAGCACACCTGACATCCCTAGAACTGAGAATTTGTCTACTTCAAGACCCAGCTATACCTCTTGGGCATATACCCAAAATACATTCCATCCTATCACAAAGACACTTGCTCAACTACATTCATAGGTCCTTTAATAATTCTAGGTAGAAACTGAAAACAAGCTAGATTTCTCTCAACTGAAGAACAGATAAAGAAAATGTGGTACATTTATATAATGAACTATTACTCAGCTGTTAAATTACTTTGATTCTGGGATCTGCACACTCCACTCCCTGCGCAACAGCTCAGCCTACCTCTCTGGGGGTTTGCTGCCACCCAGGACAACCAAAGGCCTGCTACCATTAGGGACTATTAGCCCTACCTGCAGTCTCAAGAGGCTTGCTATCACCAGGGCCTACCAGGACAGGCAACAACAGAGACAACCAAATGGCTAAATGCCAGCAGAGGAACACAATCAATAAAAGCCAGGGCACTAAGTATCATCAAAAACCCAGCTATCCTTCTGTAGCAAGCCCTGCATATCCTGACACACCTGCAGAGGCAAGAAAATGACCTTAAATCTCATTATATGAAGATGATAGAAGCCTTCAAAGAGGGCTGGTGAGATGGCTCAGCAGTTAAAAGCACTGACTGCTTTTCCAGAAGTCTTGGGTTCAATTCCCAGCAACCCCGTGGTGGCTCACAACCATCTGTAATGGGATCCAATGCACTCTTCTGGTGTGTCTGAAGACAGCTACATTGTACTCATATACATAAAAATAAATAAATCTTAAAAAGAGAGAGAAAATAAACAAATCCCTTAAAGAAATACAAGAAAAAACAATTAACTTGTAGAAGCCTTTAAAGAGGAAAAGAATACCTTTCCATTTAGTTTGATATTTATTAGCTGTTGGTTTGCTGTATATGCTTTTATTATGTTAGGTATGGGCCTTGAATTCTTGATTTCCTAATATGAAGGGGTGTTGTATTTTGTCAAATGCCTTTTCAGCATCTAATGAGATGATTATGTGACTTTTGCTAGTGGGATTGTAAACTAGTATAACCACTCTGGAAATCAATCTGGAGGTTCCTCAAAAAATTGAAAATAGACGCTCCACTACACCACAGAGGCGCGTTCTCCACTGTGTTCATAGCAGCCTTATCTGTGATAGTCAAAAGTTGGAAACAACCCAGGTCTCCCACAAAGGAGAAATGGATAAAGAAAACATGGTTGATTGATACAACTGAATACTATTCAGCTATCAAGAATGAGGACATCATGAGCTTTGCAGGCAAATGGACAGAACTAGAAAGTATCACCCTGAGTGAAGAGATAGAGAAGAAGGAGAAAATACTCAGATCATAGGTCCAGAAAATATTTTCAACAAAATCATAGTAGAAAATTTCCTTACCTAAACAAAGAGATGGCTATAAATGTACATGAAAGTTACAGAACACCAAAGAGACTGGACCAGAAAAGAACATCTTCCTACCAAATAAAACCAAAACAGTAAATGTACAGAGCAAAGACAGAATATTAAAAGCTGCAAAAGAAAAGAGACAAGAAACATATAAATGCAGACCTATCAGAATTGCACCTGACTTCTCAACAGAGACACAAAAAGCCAGAAGGCTCCAGACAGATGTCTTGCAGACCCTAAGAGACCACAGATGTCAGCTCAGACTATTCTATCCACCAAAACACTCTTCTTTTTATTAATTTACTTATTTATTCATTTACATCTCAATAAGCACCCTTCTCTTCCCAGCACCCCCTCACACAAATCATACCCTCACTCTACCTCCATTCCTCCAGAATGGACCAGCTTTGACAATTATGAGAGAGTAAACCAATATAAGCAACAGATGGTGGTCAGTACTAAGAGGAGCTGAAGGGGGTTGGCCAGATAGCAAGCAATGGGGGCTGCTGGTTATGACAGCCAGTGATTAGAGAAATTACTCAGCAGATTTTTCTCTGAGGGAACAAAGCCTGAAGCAATAGAACTTGGCACTACTTGTTGTGGCTAGGAAAAAAAAAGAAAAAAGAAAAAAAAAAGAAAAAAAAAAAAAAGAAAAGAAAACCACCTCTGAACTTTTTAATGCTTAGGGGCCAGTGAGAAAGAAAAGAGAAAAAATTCTTACACACGCATACATGGAGAAATTGAAGCAAAATGAAGATTCTAATAACATCAAACATAAATACATATATGCAAATATACATATATAGAGACAGGAAGACAAACAGATAGATGGGCAGACATATACACATTTACACATTGAATGGATGGAGCAAAGTTCCAATAAGCAGGCTCGAAGCATTTCACACATGCAAATATGCACACATATGCAAATATACACATATACACATGTACACACATATGTCATGGATGGAACAAAGTTCCAACAAGCAACCTCCAAGCATTTCACATATACACATATGCACTATACACATTTACCCATATATGCATATATACACACATACACATATACATATATACATACATACACAAGTTGGAGGATAGGGCAAGTGCCAACAACCATGCACACACAAGCTTTATACTTATACAAACATACAGATTTGATGGAGTGAACAAAGTTCCAACACATTCACATACAAACTTTACATATATACATATGTACAGTTTTAAAGCAAGGTTCCAACAACTTTATTGTTTCTTGTAGGGGGAGCTAAGGTGGGAGGAGTAAGGAGAGGAAGAGGAGGAGTGAGGAGAAGGAAGAGGAGGGAGCTAGGAGACCGGAGAAGGAGAGAGGGGGACATGGAGATGGACGTTTGCTTGTCTCTAGCAGTCAAAGGGAGTTGATATATCTAGGTTGGGTATTGGGTTACACCTCTGATTGTATGGGCATCTTATTGATCATTACCAAACATATAAAGCCTTTGATTAATGTTTTAGCATTAGCGTCTCATTTTCTTACTGGGCCCACATGGATGGTGGGGTGGTCTGGGCAATACCCAGCCTTGTGGAGACCACCTGGGAGATTGGCAGAGCCATCTCCCACGCTGGCGTCTCGTGGGTGGCAGGGCTTGTGTTTTCTGGCCTGCTGTTACTAGCTGCAGTGCACACGTGGCCTTTGGCCACAGAACATGGCGACTGGGCTAGGCAGAGCCATTGCAGCTTAGATAGTTGGCTTGACTGTGGCCGCTTTTTAAGTATCTCTTCAACAGTTTCTCTCATAGCTTATTTATCCCAGCAAAACCTTTCAAGCAGTATAAATTTACAATGTGATTATGTTCTAGTTTTCTTCTAGTGCATGACGAAAAAAAGAGTATGTTCCCCCAATAAGTTATGAGAAAAAAACATTAGGAAAGTACAAGTAAGAAAACAAATTACTCCCAAGAACCCACATACCTTCATAACCAGGCAACTTGTTATAGATTAACAAAAGAGTGAGCAAGCAAAGTAGATTACTCAGCCAATTTCCCTTAATGGCAGGCAGCAATTTGCATTTATAAAGAAAGGATTAAGTATTGTATTATTTAGCTTTAAAAATAATCTGACAATAATCATTTTAAAAGCACAAAACCTAAACTTGTATATAAAAATAGGTAATATCTATTTTAAATTGTCAGAATGAATATCTATGATCAGCAATTCTTACTAAATCATATCAGGAAGCTGAGGATAAAACTGGGTATAAGAAATCATCATCAGGCTGGTGAGATGGCTCAGCGGTTAAGAACACTGACTGCTCTTCCAGAGGTCTTGAGTTCAAATCCCAGCAACCACATGGTGGCTCACAACTATCTATAATGAGATCTGATGCCCTCTTATGGGGTGTCTGAAGACAGCTACAGTTTTACTTAATAAAACAAAAACAAAAAAACAAAACCTTTAAGCTGGAGTGAAACAGGGAAAAAAAAAAAAGGAAATCCATTATCACCAGTCCAGCCTCAGTGACAGTCCACATCATCAGCCAGTGCTGACATTGTTCTTAATCCTAGACCATAAAAAGTCCTTCCCTCCATTTCTCAAGTTCAAATTGTTCCTGAAGTTTTTTATATCAGAGCCAGTAGTAAAAAAAATCTTAACCTAGCTTAACTAACAATTTGGTTTTTCCAAATACTTTCTAAAGGTAGTGGTTATTGCTGAAAATTCTACATTTCTAACATCTTTCCTAGAGTGATGACTGAATAATTAATCTGCTCTAGCACCGACGCCTAAAGGAGATCAACCTTTACTATTACAAGTGCCAATGATGCTGCATGGTGAGGGGTTGAATTCCCCCATAGAATTTTCATACATTTCTTAGATTAAGAAAAATATGAGGGCAACAAGCAGAGCAAAACTCTATAACTGCATGAAGTGCTCAGTAGACATGGTCCTCCAGGTCACACCTCACCAAGGTACAAGCATCATGGCTGTGCTAAAAAGTGTGCTGCATTCCAGAAATTCCAAAGCAGTTTGTCATTCCTCCTCTAAGCCCCTTAGAAATATTCCATGACAAAACCAAATTTAAATAACATTATTACCTTGGATAGAACTTCAAATACCATATTGAATAAAATAGATAGGGAATAAAGTGGGCAGCCTTGTCTTATCTTGATTTTAGTGAA
The DNA here is from genome assembly GCF_011762505.2 of Arvicanthis niloticus. Taxonomy (NCBI): domain Eukaryota; kingdom Metazoa; phylum Chordata; class Mammalia; order Rodentia; family Muridae; genus Arvicanthis; species Arvicanthis niloticus. The sequence goes on along the minus strand of NC_047677.1, from coordinate 52,127,064 downwards.
TTTGCTTTTAGTTTTTCTCCATTTAGCTTGAGGCTGGCTACTGGCTTGCTGGAAATTGCTTTCATTATGTTTATGTATGTGCCATATATTCCTGATCTCTTTCACATTTTTAGCATGAAGGGGCACTGAATTTTGTCGAAGGCTTTTTCAGCATCTAATAAAAGGATCATGTGATTTTTTTCTTTTAAGTTTCTTTATATGGTGGATTATATTGATGGATTTTCAGATATTAAACTATCCCTGAATCCCAAAGAAATAATTGCACAGCAAATGCAAAAGAAGAGTTCTCTCTCTCTCTCTCTCTCTCTCACACTCTCTCTCTCTCAAAATAAACAAACAACAAAACAAAAGCCAACCACCAACATTAAAAAAAAAAAAGTGAACTAAAACTCATTGCTTATTAATATCTTTAAACATCAATGGACTCTATTCAATAGTAAAAAGACACAGGCTAACAGAATGGATGTGAAAACAGGATCCACCACTTTGCTGTATGCAAGAAACACACCTCTACAACAAAGATAGTTATGACCTTGAGTAAAGGGCTGGAAAAAATGTTTTCCAAGCAAACAGACCGGGGGGAGGGGGGGGGGAGGGGGGGGAAACAAGCTTAAGTAGCCATTCTAATTTCTAATTAAATAGACTTTCAACCTAAAGTTATCAAAAGAGATGGAGAAGGACATTTCATATACATCAAAGGAAAAATCCACCAAAATGCCATCTCAATTTTGAAAATTTATTCTCTAAAGACAAAGGCAGCCACTTTTGTAAAAGAAACATTACTGAAGCTTAAATGTCAAATTGAACCATACACATTAATAGTGGGAGACATCAACACCTCACTCTCACCAATGCACAGGTCATTAAGACAGAAACTAAACAAAAAAAAAATGTAACTAAGAAGTTACAGGATACCTAAAACAATGCTGTATAATAAAAGAACTTCTGTAGGTATCATCATCCCTGATTTCAAGCTGTACTACAGAACAACAGTAATAAAAACTGTGTGGTATTGGAATAGAAACAGACAAGATTATCGATGAAATTGAATCAAAGACCCTAAAATAAACCCACACAACTATGGAAACTTGACTTTTTCACAAGAAGGCAAAATCATACAGTAGAAAAAAGAAAGCATCTTCAATAAATTGTTTCTGGTCTAACTGTACATCTATCTGCATGTAGAAGAACGCAAATAGATCTATATTTATCACTGTGCACAAAACTCAATTCCAAGTGGATCAAAGACCTCAACATAAATCCAGATACACTAAATCTAACAGAAGAGAAATTGGGAAATAGCTTACAATATTTTGGTGTTTCATTTCAGACCCTGGTACAAGGGAGTGAGGTATATATTTTCCATAACAAAGCAGACCTGGCATCCAGGTTCTCCCAGGATCCCTCAGTCCCTACCTGGCATTGCCTGTCCCCTATCCAGCTCAAGGACTAGGCTGCCCTTCCTCCCAGAGGCTGTTCCCTTTCTAGGCATTTTGGTCTTCCTCCTCTCGCTTCTATTCTTTCTCTTCTCTCTCCCTTTCTATGGGGACTTCCCTGAGCTTGGTCCTTGGAACCAGTAAACTTTCCTAACAGCAGCTTCTCAATAAACTGCCCTTTAATGTAATGTGGTTTAAACTGGCTGATTTCACCAGTGAAGATATCATTTATAAACTGGTACAGGACACAACTTCCTGAACAGAACACCAGTAGATCAGGCACTAAGATCAACAGTTGTTAAATGGGAACTGATGAAATTGAAAATCTTTTGTAAGGCAAAGGACATTGTCAATAGGACATAAGGGCAGTCTACAGACTGGGAAAAGATCTTCAACAACACTACATCTGACAAAGGACTAATATCCAGAATATATAAAGAACTCAAAAAGTTGGACACCAACAACCCAAATAACTCAATTTAAAAAATGGGATATAGACCTAAATAGAGAATTCTCAACACAGGAATCTTGAATGTCCAAGAAGCACATAAATGTTCAACTTCCTAAGTCATTGAAGAAATGCACATCAAAACGACAATTATTCCATCTCACAAACAACAAATTGGCCAAGATAAAAAAGAAACTCAAGAGACAGCACATACTGGTGGGGATATGGAGGAAGGGGAATACTTCTCCATTGCTGCTGGGAGTACAAACCTGTATAATGACTCTGCATATCTATCTGGTGGTTGCTCAGAAAACTGGTAATAGTTCTACCTGAAAACCCACCTATGCACCTCCTGGCCACATAGCTAAAAGATACTTCATAAGGACATGTACTCCACTATGTTCATAGAAGCTTTATTCATAATAGGCAGAAGCTGGAAACCCAGATGCCCATCAACCAAAGAACACATACAAAAAATGTGGTTCATTTACACAATGGAATACTACTCAGCTATTAAAAACAAGAAATTTTGAAGACAACAAGATGGAACTAGAAAATATCGTCCTGAATGAGGTAACTGAGACCCAAAAGAACATGCATAGTATGTACTCACTTAAGAGTGGATATTATCATAAAGTACAGGATTCACAAACTATATTCCACAGACCCAAAGAAGCTAACCAAGAAGAAAGGCCCAAGAAGGAAGCTTGAATTTCATTTAGAAGGGGGAAGAAAATAGTTATAGGAGGCAGATGGACAGAGAAGACTAGGTGGGAGAGGGGATGGGAAGGGGAATGTGGGGATTCAGAATTATTTGGGGGGAGAGACAAGAGGGCCATAGGGCCAAGAGAATGATTGGAAATGAGTGACTGGCAAGTGGGGGTGCCATCACTAGGACTTGGATCTGGGATGGGTGAAGCTACCCAGGAGTCTATGGGGGTGACTTTAGCTGAGACTCCTAGCAATGAGTACATCGACCTGAAATGGCCACTTTTTGTAGCCAGGCAGGACCCACAGTGGAACTATAAGGACATCAACCCACTAACAAAACTTTTGATCCAAAATTTGTCCTGTCTACAAGAAATGCAGGGACAGAGATGGAGCAGAGACTGAGGGAATGGCCAACCAATAAACTGGCCCAAGTTGAGACTGATACCATTGGCAAGCACCAATCCCTGACACTATACATCTTCTGTACTACTTATATGGTAGGAAATAAAAGACATTACAAAATCAGCAGAAAGGATACATTCAGGAAGATTCTAATCAAACAGTGCTGCACAGGGACATTTCAAAAACATTCCTGTCCAAGCCTATAGTGGCCTTGGGACTGATAGCCACAACCACATGTGGTGGGAAGAGTTGTGTTCTCAAAATCTGAAGCAACCCCTCCCAAAGGTGCTGGCCCCAGACCATTACCAGCTCTCCTAAGCATATTCCTGATTTTAGAGAAGGAATTCTGTTTTAATCTCTCTACCTCAGGGCTTTAGGGAAAACCCCCCAAGGCCTAGGCCCCAGACTTTAACTGGCTCTGCCAAGTATGTTTCTGGGTTTCAGAAGGAGCTATGTCACTCTCCATAAATGGGACCTCAGGGAAAGCCTAGCTTGATCAGGCCAACAGTCAACACAGTGGTGCTTCTTTACCATTTCAAATGGTTATCCCCAAGTGTCATCCTGCCCACAAGGCAGAACCATGCTTTTCTCAAGAAGAAAACTGAATCTTTGTGGCACACCAGGCCATAATGTTGATTGTGATCCTGTAATGCCACATTAAGCAGCTTGTTATAGCTCTCTGATAATGGTGATGAGCCTAGTGGATGGTTGTGTATCAGGGTTGTTTTCTTTCTTATGATTAGGAGCCATATTTCTGGACAATCCTGGTGAACACATGTGTATCCTAACACTCTCATCTCTAACAGACCTGGTTAGCGTACTACTTATCCATTGGGTATTTTACAGGCAGTCCTTCCTCAGCTAAATTCTACTCGGTGTGACTTACTATCTCCTAAGCAATAGTAAATCCTTTACATCTTCAATTCTACTCTTTCACACCAGAGTTTAATACTGGATTGCAAGCTAAAACATTAGATGGAACTTCCACAAGATTAACTCCAAGTGGGGCTTACACCTTAATGTGAAATTCTACAACAGAATATGTATAAACAAGGGTTCTCTGAGTTTGGCATCCAGCCAAGTATGCTTCCACTCACAAAATGTTCAGCACAGATGCAGCCCCGACAGTGAAATTATTGAGAGTCTACAGCTGGGTACAGGGAGTGGTTAGGACCAACCACAAGGGACCTCACAGGTGGTAGCTATGGCAGCTGGTTCCCATATACACTCGGGAAAGACCCAACACAAGAGCTCCCGATGCTTATCCCCTTGATCCTTCCCACAGTTAGCAGTGACCCTGTGCTCACCATGTTGCCACTTCAGAACTTTCCTGATTGCGCCTCACAGCACCCAGCAGCCGGTATCAGAGGATAGCACAGCAAACCTCTCAGTAACTAAGTCGAACAAGCCTCTTCGCACCCGGAAGAACCTTCCTTCTCTTTGACTGGCAGGTCTGTCTGGAGGGTCTGATTGGCCAGTGTCTCTTGAGTGACATGAGCATCTCCCATAGGGTTTAAGCTTGCAGGAGGTAAACAGTTGAGTGGTTCTGGCCCGAACTTCCAGTCTACAGCTAGACCTTTTCCGGATCTTCAGGGGATTTGCATTTCAGTAGCACTTTGTCTGACCTCCAATACCTTACAAGTCTGTCTTCCCACCCAGGCCCAGAAAGGACCCACCATCCCAGCTTGCACTGCGCAGCTGCCAGGTCCTCCCTTTCCTGGGCATTGAATCAGGTCTGCATTTCGGAAGTTGTCTGAGCTCCCCTCACAGCACTCAGTAGGCACTTTTTCTTCCTCCTAGAATCAAGGTAGATAGCATGCATAGCCCATTACTCAACTTGCAGTGGAATTATTAATCTGTCCTACAAGTGGAAGGGTGCTCAGAATATTAAGAATTAAAGACATTTTAGGAAACAAGGTTTTTGGGTCCCCCCCCCCCCCCCCGTGGCTTCATGCTGAGTTCAGAAAAACTGCTGGTACTTCTCACCTGGTAAGTATGAGAAAAGCCTGGGAGAAAAGCAGGAAACATGTAACAAACAGTATGGAGCACTGTTGTTAGCTGGCACAACTTCCACAGTGGTAAGGTGAAAAAACAACAGCAGTATTAGTGAAGGTTTTCCAGATGAACAGAACTGATAAAATGAATCTCTGTATATGTAGAAAGTAGAATTATTAGAATGGCTTGCAGGTTGTGGTCCAACTAGTCTAACAGTGGCTTGATACCAAAGGAAAATTGAAGAATCCAGTCGTGGTTCAGTCCACGTATCTGGATTCTTAGTTCATCTTCAGAATATACCAGAATTCCAATGAAGTAGTCTCTATTGCCATTTAAAAAGAAGAACTTGCTACTCAGAGATAGAACAAGATACCATCTTCAATGTCCTTTGTATATATCTAGGCTACCATAAGAAAATTTGGTCTGGATTAAATGTGGATCTCATCACCTAAAAATATCCAGATTAACCAAGGGTTTTCCCACTTCAAAAGTTGTAATTAAGAAAAATTCCCCACAGTACCCAAACTCTTGGTTTTAGTTAATTCCACATGTAATCAGTTTGATTACCAAGAATATTCATCACATCAGACAAGACAAAAGAACTGAGAAAGAATTTTTTCCCAAGAGGCAGGCAAGGAGAACATTGGAATCATTTCTGAAGCAATGATTTCCTTCAAGAAAAGAAGCACTGGGGTTTTACTGAGGCAGTCTGGATACATTCACATAGAGATTAGCTAACTCCTATAAATGCTGAGTCAAATCCTCTGCTTAACATGGTCACAATGTCAAAACAGATATATAAGGGTATTCTGGAATGGTCACCATTAACTAAAAGGTCTTAGCAGAGAATCCAGTAAATAACACAGTGACAGTAGATTGTTCAGGAGATATTGCTCCCTGTTGACTATGATCTAACAGATTGATCAATGCCACAATTCTTACATATACAAAGGACAGAGAACACAAATTCAGAAAATATCAAGGAAAAGTCACCTATAGGAACTGTGCATGTTTTTCTTAGAAGAACAGTTTTGCTGATTACTCTAACCTTACAGTAAAGCTACATTAACCTCTAACCTGGCTGGCTCAGAGGAAGACCACAGCTGCTTCCATGAAGGACATGAAAGACTTCATTTTAATTAGCCCTGACTGCTATCTGTCTCAGGGCTGTGACATCACTCTATGGAATTCTATATTTTAAGCTTTATTTTTATGTATATATGGGTGTTTGACTGTATGTGTCTGTGTACAGTAACAATAGAGGCCAAAAAGGGGAGGAGATGCCTAGGACTGGAGTCCCAGCAAATTGTTAGCTACAGTGTGGTTTTGGGGGATGGAACCTGAGTCCTCAACAGGACCCAACTGCTCTTAAATGCTAAGCTATCTCTCTAGCCACTTTTAAAAAAATTGTTTTTATACATTTTGATTAAAATATATTACATCACTTTCTCCATTTCAGTCTTCTCTCAATCTTTCCACAAATTCCTCCCGGACAAGTTTTTCCTTGTCAAGTATGTGTGAATAAGTATGCTCAAAAATATGAATAAAACTTGCTGAACATATCTCTGTTAGTTGTTTGTATATGATTTTCAGAGTGACAACGATGCATTGGATAGGCAAATATAGAGCTCATCTTTGCCTGAGGTGAATGCTCCCACTGGCAGGAGATAATCTATTCTTTAATGAACAACAGGTTGCTGGGGACACAAAAGTCCTTGTATCCACAGATCAATAGGGAAACCAGGAATGTCAAATATGCAGGGTCCTATTCTCAGTGAAGAGAAGAAATACCTGCATTCTATCCAACAGGCTGAGAGTGGATTTTCTTAATGCCCTGGTGACCCTTTTGCTATCTGCAGAGGCAGACCTCACCTACCTTTTGCTATAGAGGCACAACTTACCCAAATTCCCAAGAATGATTATTCCAGACTCTTTCTTCCCTATACTGTTACCCATCCTCAGGTGAGATCTCACATGTATTTTATGGCCTGCTGACCTCTATGCTACTGATCTGAGACCACATTAAATTCTAGGTCTTTTAGCTATAGAAAAGCTATAATTGTCACATGTGCTTTGAAAAAATATTTCTATGTAGTCACATCTTAAGCATTATTCTACATCTGGAACTGGACTGATTGCACTTATTGTTGCCTGGAAATTATTCCCCAGATGTACAGTGTTTTAAATATGCTTGCAATGAAGTCTAGAATAAGGGTCCCCCAAGTCTGATCCAGATTGATAAAGTCAATCTGCATTGGGTTATCACTCTCATCTCTTAGCATACTTTAAGTCTCTTTTTGACACCTGCAGGGATGCCCTCAACAGAAGTCAGAACCACAAGTGACCTAGAATTCTGTGGACAGGAAACATTATCAGGAATAGAAACCCTGGGGTAGAAAATACCTCAGGACATATAATCAGTCACAAAGCAAGCCTTAACAGATACAAAAAGTTTGAAGAAACCCCTTGCATTTAATCACATCACCATGGATAAGAGCTGGACTTCAGCAACATAAACAATAAAAAGCCTACCAACTTGTGTAAACTCAAGAGCTCTCAATGACCACTGGGTCAAAGAAGAGATAAATATAGAAATTAAATGTAGTACAACTAATTTAAGCTCATCCCCAATTAGCTAACAAATAAATGAGATGAAGACTGTGGTCATTTTATTCTGCTTTGACAATTACTGAGTGGTGATACCTAATCTAATCTACTAAATGTTGGCCTGGCTACCTCCCAAGTGGTATATGAATGTATGCCATGGACCAGTCTGGATAGGGAGAGACATTTTGATAGAAGAAGGTTTGACAGAGGTGGAAACAAAGGACTGAAAATCAACTTGTGGGCCTGAAGACCCCCAAACTTGGGAGACCCTTACTCAAGTCTCGAGAAGTCAAGACCACCCACAAACTCCAAGACGCCATACCTGGATGCAATCAGCAGAGGTTTATTAGGGAAGAAAGCTGGCAGCCAGCAGCCAAACTGCACACTCTCACAGGAGTAGAGTTTGACCCAGCCAGCCAGTCTGAGGAGGGTTTTAAAGGGAAAAACCACAAACCAGGGGAGTGGGAAGCGGGGCGAGGGGTTGTCAAGGATACATAACATAAAAATAGTGGAACATTTCAGAGGAACTTGTTGCCGCCTGCAGCAACAGCTGAACGGGTTCACCTGCAAGAGAGGCTGAAAATAGGGGAACAGCAGGAAGAGATGAAGCCAAGACAAAGTTCTCTGATCAAGGCTTGTAGTTTAATGTAAGACCATCAAATAAAAAGGGGAAGACCCAACCCCCACAAGAAGGGTCTGCTTCTTTGGCACTTCAGCTCAGCAGCCCTGTCAATCACTCACGGGCCAGGCAGGAGCTCAGCAGGCAGTCTATTCAACTCAACTCCTGCAGCAGACTTCCAGTCTCCAATGCAGGCAGCTTCCCAGGTCCTTTGTTATTCGGTCTCTAGTGGTAAACAGTGTGTTCCGGCCTGCTCAGCTTGACAGGCTGAGAGCCTTGGGGAAAAGGTACCTTTCAGAACTCACTCTAAATGATTTAGAGCCACGTGAAAATCACTCTGCATACTCATTCTTCTCAAAAATGTAGTTTTGCCATGTCACTGTGCCCTACCCTGTCATTACCAACTATTTCAGGTTAAATATTTCTCACTTTCTCCGGTCAAAGCCTCACCTAAATGACTTGTATCTTTTTTATGGTCAGGAATGTGTCTTCCTGCTTTGGGCTTTTCCCACCCACAGGTGGATCTACTCCCGGAGGCTTGAGGAATGTAATCCAGCAAGTCCTCTGAATCAGTGATAATGTCCTCCACCCGGAATGTGTCTCGGGGCAGTGAAGGCCTGAAATCTTATTTTCAGTTCCGTATTCTGGAACTTGTGCTCTTTCTGCTCAGGTCTAAGGGCAAAGAAAAAGCCTGCATATTTTTCACAAAATGGTCTTTATAATTTTTTTACTCTACAGGCCCAAGGTGGGGGACTTGCTCTGCTGGAGACAGCTTTCTAGCCTGCTTTCTCTCTGTTCTGCATTCTTTTTCTCTGATATGCTTTCTCTGGAGATCTCCAGACAACTCTCTCTGTTTCCACTCTTGCCAGTTCTCCAAGCAGTTCTCTCTAGCTATTCTAAACAATTCTCTGGATAGCTCATTTCTGGCAGATCATAAGCCCATTCCTTTATTTTACATATCAATCCAGCTATTTACCTTAGGTTTCCTTTTGATTATCCTAAGAATTGGCATCTGGTGACCCCAACCCCTTTATTCTTAGGAGACAGCATGCACACAATATCTTTTAACATTGCAAAAAGAATTCAGCAATCTGCATGCTTCTGTTAGGCACAGAAGATAAACTAGCTGTGTGGAACCCTGCCCTGAAATTACCATTTCTACCACACCTGGCCCTGGACTCACTGTGTCCCAGGCTGATGTGAACTCAGGAATCTGCTTGCCTTTTTATCTTTCTGACAAGCTGGCTCATAGTGTAGCTAGCTACCTTTCTTCCTTTATATTCATGAAACTGTAAGACCCCCGATGAAGGAAGGACCTCCCTCAAGCCTCAGGAATTTGTGGCCACCCAATAACTCACAAGACACCATTCTTGATGCAACAGCATGAGGTATATTTCAGGGTCAATTGACTGAGGCGGAAACTCATGACCCATGCTGGGGCAGAGGAGTGTTGACCCCGTCAGCTGGGAGTGGAGGGCTTATATAAGGCAGAACCACAAACCAAGGGGGGTGATGAGGGGGTTACCAAGGAAACATAACATAAAAACAGTAGAAAGTCTTAAAAGGTCCCAAACCAAATTTAATCAGGGTCATACAGAAAACATCTTATAATGAAGAGCCCCATACTCGGGAGACCCTTCCTCAAGCCTCCGGATTGCGACCACCCAAAAATCACAAGAAACCATACCTGGATGCAATCAGCAGAGGTTTATTAGGGGAGGAGCCGGCGGTCAAAAACGACATGCTCTTTAGCTCCAAGAGCAGGGTTTTTGGCCACGTGTGGTGGGATAAAGGGTCTTTTATAGCATGGGGTGGGGGGAGGAAGGCATTTTCGCGCGCTTACACATGATTGGTTGTTTTACAAATTTTGAACATAGCACTGGGAAGACCAAGGGAGGGGTAACCAAGAACAGTGGAACATTTCAGAGAATCTAGCCCAAATGATCTAGAGTCACTTTTTCCTTCCGGCTATAGGGCTATGGCCCCACCTAGGTGATAACATCTTTATCTGTAGTCAGGAATGCCTTCCTGCCTTGGGTGAGGCTTGGGGAATGTAATCCAGCAAGTGTCCTTCACCTGGAATGTGAAGGCCTGAAATCTTATTTTCAGTTCTGAGTTCTGTAAGGCGGAAAAATCTACACATATTTCATAAAATGGCCTTTATAATTTTTCACTCTACATCCCCACCTCTTCCAATTTGGTTATGTTTTTAATCATAAAAACTCAATTATTAATAAGTCTATTCTCACCCCACTTTTTCCGATTAGGATCTTTAGAAAAGTTTAAACTCCAGTGTCATCATAATTACCATTTTCTTGACCCAAAGTCTTATATTGGTGGCGCAACACAAAAAGCTGAACAGCATTTATCCTTTCTCTAACAAAAGTTACTAATCTATTTTAAATGTAGGGGCCTATGGTTAAGAGCAAAAGTAAAATCACAAGGGGTCCAGCAAGGGAGGATTGAACCAACTCTCGAATCAAAGTTGCGGTGCATCTCTATCTTGTCTCTGGTCTAACTTTTTTTTTCTGAATTTACTCTCTGGTCACTCTTGAATGGTCTACATAATAGTAACATTTTTTCTTAGAGCAGCACACAGACTTTCTCCTTTAAGAAACAGCAAGTCTAGTAACAACTTAACTTTGTTACTGACTGTTCTAGGGCTCTCAAATCCACATCAGTGGCAGCTCTCAGCTGATGAAAATAATGAGGTGTCTGTATCAATGTAGTTACACCTGTCTCTATACCTATGGCCACTCCTAGTCACAATGTAACAGCTAGAGTCAAGGAAAATAGGCTGTCTGCAGAATCATCTAGGGTGTATCTCAAACTCAGTTCAAGAGTACCTGCGGGATCTAGCTGGACAAGTACACAATAATCTTTGTTTTCATCAAAGATAGCAGTGGAAACACATGGTGTTAACCCGGAGCTGTAAGTCTACCATTTATCAATTTTAGGCAATAGGTATCTGTTAGCAGGGGTTCTTGGGCTCTATTCTATTGACTAGGGGTTTCAAAATATTTCCTTTTCTTTGTAGCACACTTTCAAAGTTGTCTTCTGACTTTTCCACATTTTGTGGCACATAGCTGTCTACATATACATAAAATCACATATATAATAAAGAGAAATTGCAAAAGGAACAAATCTATATAACTCTAGATTCACATTTCAACTTCAATCTTGTAATCACAAGCTGTCATTTAACCTTGGGTGTACACACACTAAGTCCCACCCTCCAAGGCAGCATTTTCCCTGTGCCTCTGGGGTGGTCTCAGGAGTCAAGGCCTGCTGCTTCTTTAGCCTTGTAGAATAGCAGAAGACCTGGAGCCAAAGAGTAGGGGGTTGTTCAGGCATCTGGATCTTCTCCAGTTGACATCAGTCACAGGTGGTGATGGTGAACTTCAAGGAGGTCGGATGGTCCACAGCACCAGGAACAGTCTTTTAGTAGCCTGAAAAATCATTTCTCACACAAAATGGGCATTCTGGGTATGGAGCAAGAACAAGGGACACTCTAGCCAGCGCCAGTTCCCAAGGGTAGTTTAATTTTAGGGTCCTGTATATTCTCTCTACCTGTCCTGAGCTTCGGAGACAATATAAACAGTGGATCTTCAATTCCTGACTTACCTTAAAACTGCTCTCTGATCTAATTACCTAGGACACTTGAAACCTCGGGAAGGTCCCTATTCTAGGCTGTTTTCTCCTAGGTATTTCTTATCTACTCTAAGTCTTATTATTTCTCTGGCTTAGAACCTAAGGTCCCTTATACGATTTAAGTCTCTTAGCTGCTTGGTTGCACTCATATCTTAAGAGTCCATCTGTGTATTTAACCTGGTAAATCCTTTGCTTTCTGGGGAGTATAGTTCTCCCTTCTTGTGTGCGCCATTGTCTATTTTTCTCTAGGTAGTATCTGGCAGGATGGCTAGCAATCTGAGTTCTTTTTCTTACTCTGTGCTTTAAGTGAGGCCATCTCTTAGGCCCACAACTGGAACAGGCTGCCGTATCAAGACACTTGATCTGTCCGGTTATTGCCTCAGGCCACTGAGTCTCCTCCCTTTTGGTGTCCTGGGCAACGAGTACTCACAGTTGCTGGCTTCATCAGGGTTTCCTCTCTTGGCATATAGCCTTGCAGGCATGGACTGTGGCAAAAGCATACCTGTTGTCCATGCAGATGTTGGTCTTCTTGTCAGCCCCAAGTTCCAAGGTTGTTCTCTGCACCGATGATCTCAGGGGTGGGGAGTCAGTCCAGATGACATTTGTGTCCACCACAGTAGTGCTGGCTTGCCTCTGACCAGCATGGAGAAAACTGCTCCCGTCTGTAAAGCACGTTACCTCGGCTCCCGGATGGAGTCAGTAGGAGGAGCCTTTCCTCTACCCGTGAGTTCTTGTCAGTTAGTTGCAGCCTGTCTGGATCCCAATCCTGGGGAGTAAGTCTCAACCCGACAGAGGGTAGGAACAGTCTAGGATGACCATAAATGAATGGGATACCCAGCCCATCTCTTAGTCCACCATTTTCGGGTAGTCCATAAATATATTTTGGCCCATTGGCCTGGAGGAGGACCCTGTCTATCTTAATCACTGTCTTCACACAGAGCTAATATCTTCACCATCTGGGATGTTTTTCAAGGCCTGGGATTTCTTGGCCCTGGCTTTTATTTGTTAGGCCCCTCTTGGACCCTGAAGCTGGCTCCTTTACTTGCGATGCACACACTGGTCTTTTTCAAAGAGTTTTATCTCTCTTTGATTGGAGTCCCTTTTTTCTGCTTTCTGTAAATTCTTTCCTGTCACCTTTCTCTTTCTTCACCTCTCTCTAGTCTCCTCTATTCCTCTCTATTCCTGTGGACTCACAGCAACTGATCTCTATTCTTCTTCTCTACTCTTTTTTTCTAGACTTACACTAAACCTTCTCTATTCCTCTTCTCTATTCCTTTCTGTAAAATCTTCTCTCACTTGCTATTACCATCAATAATTTTAATATGTAGTATACTTCCTAAATCTTTCAATGACTTATCTTGTAGTCTCTGTAGCCTCTGGAGCCTTGTCTACACTGACAGAATGTCTCTATGAGCTAGTCTAGAAAGGCTGTGGGTAACTTATCTGATCTCTGCTTAACCTCATGTGTCCCGATCAAACTTAGTGGGGTCTCATATAACCCTCTCTCTCAAGACCTATCAGCGGAATCTGGCGCGGGCCTCTGGGTGTCCCTTACCTTCTGTCACATGGAGGTCTCAGTCAAATCTGCTCCAAATTGACCTGCTGCTGACCACGGCCTGATCAATTGACGGGGTCCCCAATCTGAAGACCAGAACCTGCAAAGGTCTTGTGAAAGCAAAGCTTTTACCTTATTTATTGCTTTGAACTCTGTGTAGACTGATGCATTTGTGAGGCTGCATGACTGCTGTTCACATCACACTAGAGACCATAACCTAATTCAGTCTGCAAACAGTACCCTGTCCACAGGTGTAATGTGAGCTCACCTCTGAAGCTCTAAGAAAGAAACCAAATCAGAATGAATAGCCTTATCTATAGCATTTCACAGCAAGGATTATTAAGATGTTGAAGGTTCATACAGTTATTAACAATTTTTAAAAGGCAACTTGAGTTACATTTGACACTTATTTGAATTTAACTTTTAACAAAATAGAAACTTTGGTCATAGTTCTATAAAAACCTTTTAAAGAGTTATTTCTGATTACAACAAGAACAATAAAGTAAACATTTTTATGTCTAACGTAAGAGCACAAGTCTTCACCACTTCTTTAATTTTATCTTGTCAGAACTCTCATCTTTGAACCAAATCTTAATGAAAATCTCATACAAATAATGAAATTGTCTCAAACAGTAATGGCTAAAAAATTTATCAAAACTGAAGGAGATATATATATATATATATATATTCCTGACTCATATATATATATTCCTGACTCATATATATATATTTCTGACTCAGGGCAGCCTATAACTTTTAAGCTGTAATTTTAGAAAAAAGCACTCCTTTACTTATAAAACTGGGAAAAATCATTATCAACTTCCTTATTACATACAGAAGCTAAAAAACTGCTGGCCCCTTTTTTTTTTTTTTCTACTTTCTGCTGGTGTCCTTCTCCTAGCCACAGAGCAGGGCGAATTATCAGTTTTTCTTGTGTAAATCAAGACTGCCTCACAAGTAAGTTTTAAACTAAATTAAGTAAGCAGTTTTAACCAGTTCTTGTCTCTCTTTTTTTAAAAAAAAAAAATAATTAACTCTCAGGTGAACAATCTTGCTGTGGCTGTTTGTCTAGCTGTCCTGGCTCCACTGCCAGGTTTTTTTTTTTTTTTCTTTTATCACCTGGGTTCTCATCTATCTTCATAGGCGGCAGGTGGAAAACCGCCATTTGTTGCACTAGTGACCTCAAGGTACCCAGTACAGCCAGGAATACCAAACTAGGTAGCTGTTGCAAGCTGTTGCTGTGCTGGGGAACCACGAGTTGTAGCCCGCCAAGTGGGGGCTGGGTGAGCGGGCTGGGTGAGGGCACCCTCCATGTGCTGTTACCTGAAGCATTCCCTACATGCGGTAGGCGGGCTGTAGGAACACAAACCGCGAGCACGAACCGAGGTAGCTGCCCCTTATTAAAGGACCTGCCCGCCTTTCTGCAGTTGTATTCTTGTACCGGCGGCTTCATTTCTCTCTCTGCCGGCAATCATGTTACCTATTTTTAACTCAAGATGTTTAACACAGTAGATTAACAGCTAACACACAGATGATTTGCCAAGAAAAGACACACACATATAAAAAAACAACACAAATAACTCACCCCTCTCACGGGTAGTACATAAAACACAGATAGCTCACCCCTGCCACGGGTGGCACAAATAACACTTAACTACATTTGTTTACGACCACAGATGGAGAAGGATTCCGCGTCTTCTCCCCAAGTAGGAGCGCTCAGTCTCTTGAAACCTGACAGTCAGATCCCCTGACCTTCTGGAAGGCCTCTCACCTTCCCCCTGAAATCCAACGGTCAGATCCCCTGACCTTCTGGAAGTCCTCTCGCCTTCCAAGTAAGACTCCAATAACCAGACAACGCGGTCAGTCTTCACAGATTCAGATTTAACAGATTCAGACAACTTGGTCAGCCTATGCTGGACCAAGTCTAACAGATTTCTAACATACCAGCAATGAACAACCCAAAAATAGACACACTGCCATGAGAGCACAACTACCACGGTGGCCATTTCTGACCTTTTCTCTCTAGTTTTCATTGTTAACACACAAAAAGACTAACAAAAAAAAAAAAAACCCGTCTCAATCGCCAGTGCCAGCCAAGAGGGATTCCACGTCCTCTCCGGCACCTAGATGCAAACCTGTGCCAGCCTAGAGGGATTCCACGTCCTCCCCGGCACCTAGATGAACCCCCAAACGTCTCTGGGGGTGCAGCAGCTAGTGACTCTCCAGCACGTCTGCTAATCACTCATTTGTCTCCTCTCGAAACAAAAATGGTTTACTGCCCCTCACGAGACAGAAACAGCTGCCAGTCCAAACCGAAGTGCACTTTTCAGAAACCAAATAATTCAGACAGACGGGCACAAACAACTTAGAAACCAAATAACTTAAACAAACCTAGACAAAACAGCACACGATTTAGGCAACCCTAGCACACGAGAAATCAGACGATTTAGGCAAACCCGCACATGAAAAACCAGAAATCAGTACATGAAAAACCAGGCAATTTATACAAAAGATCACACAACAACCAGACAGAAAAAACCGCGGTGTCCCTTTACCTCCCAGCGTGGTTCTTGGATTAAGGTGGTCGCATATCCCGGACGAGCCCCCAAATGAAGAGCCCCATACTCGGGAGACCCTTCCTCAAGCCTCCGGATTGCGACCACCCAAAAATCACAAGAAACCAT
Organism: Arvicanthis niloticus; assembly: GCF_011762505.2. NCBI lineage: Eukaryota > Metazoa > Chordata > Mammalia > Rodentia > Muridae > Arvicanthis > Arvicanthis niloticus. The sequence continues at coordinate 52,110,956 of NC_047677.1, read as the reverse complement.
ACCTGGATGCAATCAGCAGAGGTTTATTAGGGGAGGAGCCGGCGGTCAAAAACGACATGCTCTTTAGCTCCAAGAGCAGGGTTTTTGGCCACGTGTGGTGGGATAAAGGGTCTTTTATAGCATGGGGTGGGGGGAGGAAGGCATTTTCGCGCGCTTACACATGATTGGTTGTTTTACAAATTTTGAACATAGCACTGGGAAGACCAAGGGAGGGGTAACCAAGAACAGTGGAACATTTCAGAGAATCTAGCCCAAATGATCTAGAGTCACTTTTTCCTTCCGGCTATAGGGCTATGGCCCCACCTAGGTGATAACATCTTTATCTGTAGTCAGGAATGCCTTCCTGCCTTGGGTGAGGCTTGGGGAATGTAATCCAGCAAGTGTCCTTCACCTGGAATGTGAAGGCCTGAAATCTTATTTTCAGTTCTGAGTTCTGTAAGGCGGAAAAATCTACACATATTTCATAAAATGGCCTTTATAATTTTTCACTCTACATCACATTTATCTTTTGTAAGGATGTAACCTTGCCCAACCATTCATCTTGTGGTCAGCCAGTTCCTGGGACCACCCAGATGACTTGCATCTTTCTTTGTGGTCAGGAATGTGTCTTCCTGCTTTGGGCCTTCCCCACCCACAGGTGGGTTCTCTTCCCTGAGGCTGAGGAATGTTAATCCAGCAAGTGTCCTCTGACTCAGGGATAATGTACTCCTCCCAGAATGTATCCCGGGGCAGTGAAGGCCTGAAATCTTACATTCAGTTCTGCTTCCTTGGGACTAGTGAACCTGCATTCTTTTGCTCAGGTCTAGGGGTCATAAAAACTTTCTATATTTTTCATAAGTTTTCTATATCTTTCAAAACCACTCATAATTCATGCATCCTTATATTTTGCATAATTGAAAAATCATGTATTTTGAACCCATGTTTTTAGAGTTCTTTCTACAGCCTCAAGGGCTGTCCTGAATGTCCCAGTACTTACCATTTTGCTAAACCATTAGGCACACTTTGCCTCCTAGACTCATACTGTCTGATTATCTTGGAGTCATTGATGTTAAAGGGAGGAGGTTCCCAAAAGGAAGAATGTAAATGTACACTATTATAGAAACAAGCCTTATGCCCATGGCAGCTGTAGACAGTCTTGCAGAGACACATCAGCTGGCCATGTTCTACTTGCAGAAACCATGCCAATCTGTTTTCACCATGGCCATGCTGGACTTGGGATTTGAGGAATAATTTGTTTTCTTTACCTGTACTACATAATGCTATTTCTTGTAAAGGTATTGGGAAACACACCAGGTTTTCATAATCATTTACTAGAAGAAAACATAATATAACCTTGCAATTTTATACTGTTTGAAAGATTTTATTGGGTTATGTAAGCTATGGGAAACAAAATAAAGTGTGGTCTTTGGAACATCTTTCCTTCCACCCATCAACTCTGTGTATGTATGTATATGTGTAGGGTTTATATGAGTGAGGGTTGAAATATTATTCCTTTAATCCATTATCTATATGTATACATGTATATGTGTAAGGTCTGTGTGGGAATATATTGGAATTTTGTTCCATCCATCCGATCTGTATGTACATATGTATATATGTATATACATGTGTGTATACACACACACACACACACACACACACACACACACACACATATATATATATATGGAAAGCCTGACTGTGTACGCCTTAGAGCTTGTTCCATCCACCATTTATGTGTATTTATGTATGCATGTGTATTTGTAAAATGCTTGAAGCTTGCTTGCAGGAGATTTGCCCTAACCATTTTATGTGTAAATATGCATATGTATGTCTGTAGGTCTGTATGCAAATATGTATGCATATATGTTGCATACATATATGCATGACTATATGTAAAAAGCTATTAGACTCCACCTTTTGTTTCATCCACCACGTGTGTTGTGTGTGTGTATGTGTAATTTCTCTTTCTCTTCTTAAACTTCTGACTGTCATAGGCAGCAACTTCTATAGTTATCTGATCTACATCTATCAGCCACTCTCAACATTGATCCCTCATCATCTGCCTGCCTCAGTTTACCCTCTGGTGCCAAAGCTAGTCTTTGGCACATTTAATTGTATATGTTTTGGGCTTTCATTAAAAGAAATTTGAAAGACTCAAGAAAAATTTTGAAATGACAGTAAATTACTACAATTACATTACAGAGGTTCTAATTTCTTTGACTAGGATAAGATGGGGTTAACTTTAGTGGAAATTTTTATTTGATGAGCATGGACCATTGTAAAGCCATGGCATTTATTACTGTAAATAATGAGCCTAATAAACACAATTAGCCACGTGTAGTGGGAGATATTTAAATCTCCAACCCAAATATGATTGGTCAATGAAAACACAACTCAGTAATTATGAATATATTCTGTAAACCTAGATTGGGCAGATACCCCTACACTACTCTGTTTCCCAGCTATGAGACCCTTTTAACTTGAGGATTTTCCAGACCCTGAGTCTGTCCTTCCACCTCCTGCTTCTCAGTCATCCTCTCCTTCATCATCTTCCTCCTCCATTGTCTTCCTCCAGTCCTCCCTCTGCTCTCTTCCACCAACCTTTATTTCTCCACCTCCCCTTCTTCTGCCCAATCACTGGCTCCAGCCTTTTACAAATTAAGATGGGCAGAAGGTTCACAAGAATTCACCTGTGTAATGACTCACACCTTCTCTGCATCCCTTCACAGGAAAGGGGAATTCATATCAAAATACAAGGCTGGAGCTATCCACAACATTCACTTATCAAAGAAGTTTCTCCAACTGATTTTTTATTCTTTTTATTTTGTCTTTATTCATTCACAATTTTTGTTCTAAGTAAATATTTGCTACCTAATTGTTCAAACCATATGTCTGTAAACTTTCTACTGTTTGACCACTATGTCTATCTCATCAGTGAATGCAATTTATTTCTTCTTTAAATTTTACTGACATCATGACGGTATAGATCATAATCTCATTATCAATTACTGAATCGAAGGAATTGCATATTATCCAGTAGTGCATAGAACCAGTGTGGTCATGGCGTCTCATCACAATAATGAAACCCTAAGACAGAAGTTGGTACCAGGAATAGGATATTGTTGTGATAGGGCTGTCCATGCTTTTGTTTGGAGGAATGGATTTTGCAACTTTATAAAGCAGCAGAATGCTCTAAGTGGGGCTTAATAGGCCATACCAGTAGAAGTATGGAAGACAGTGCTCTTGAGTGTGTTTTGAACTATGGGGACCTAGCTCAAGAGGTTTCAGATGAGAAGACTTTTAGTATATGGCCTAGAGACTGTTTTGTGATATTTTGGTGAAGAATATGGCTGCTTTTTCTAATGTCTGAAGAGTCGATCTGAGGCTAAGGTGAAGAGATTTAGATTGATTGCTTTGACAAAGGAAGTCTCAAAAAAAGTCTGGTATAAATTCTGTTGTGTGGTTACTAAAATTTCTTCTGGAGTTAATAAATTGGTGTTGATTAAGAAGACACCCACATCACTGAGGTGAAATCCTCTGGGAAGTGTTTTCTGACAGCATAAAGAAGCTGTGTTCCAGAAATAGCAGACATTGTATGTCATGCTGCAGCTGTACTTGGTAATATGTGAGAATCACCCAGGTGGTACTGGTTTTAAAGGCATGAAGGGGTCATGGAGAACAGCTGAGGCTTGACACTGTGAGAGACCATGGAAGGCCATTGGTGAAGGTGTAGCCTCAGTTGCAGTTGACTGTCCAGGACTTAATGGGTCATGCAAAAATTTGAGGCTTGACACCATGAAGGGACCTATGAGAGGCTATTGGTAAAGCCTAGTTTCAGCATTAGAGCACAGCTTATTAGAGATGCCAGTACCATGGGATGATCACCAAGAATAGCAAGAGCAATGGAGAGGAGTCAACCAGACCCTGGAATGCTACAGAGGGCAGAGTTGGAGAAGTGATCCAAGCCTTTTGGGTGAGCCCAGGAGTTCGTGTATGGATCCCAGACATTGGAAAAAGCAGATATAATGTTGAAGTTGCCTTTGGATAACCCAAGATGTCAGAGATGTCAGAAACAAGGAATATCAGAGGAAGAAAGTTGCTAACTCTTGTGGTAGAGTGAATGTCATTAATAAGATATTGTTTCAGCACTTGGGAGGCAGAGGCAGGTGGATTTCTGAGTTCGAGGCCAGCCTGGTCTACAGAGTGAGTTCCAGGACAGCCAGGACTACACAGAGAAACCCTGTCTCGAAAAACCAAAAAAAAAAAAAAAAAAAAAAAAAGATACTGTTTGAGATTGTCCCTATGTATTATGTTAGTTGCTGAGATCTGGATCCTGACACACAGAGGTATAGCCAATAGCCCATGTCTCAAATTTCTGAGCTGACTTAACTGTGTCAATGAAGATAGTACTCACCTATGTAGGACCACAGACCAGTCCCTCAATGAAAAGTACAATATTCACTGGCTCAAGCTAGCCTTCACAAATTTTACAACCATTGATCTGGTCTGTTTTCATTCACATGCATAAAATAATATATGCTGGGAAATGACAATGTCACTTGCCGTGCCTGAATCATGTCCTTCTTCAAAATGGTGACTCCTATAGCCAACTCCCTTAAACTTTAGTCTGTGATCTAGCTGTTGCCTATCCCCCTTTCTCCCTGAAGTATACACAATAAACTGTTCCTCCTGTTCTGGTCTGTTCTGCCATGTTTGACATGCAAATCCTTTTCTTCTTACAGCAAATGACCCAAATTGGTAATTCTAAAACTTCATTTTTGTATAGACTTTTAACTGAAGAATTTAGGAAATTTAATCAAGAGGAAAGCAACATCATTGCCATGGAGAGCAGAGGACTTCCCAGTACTGTAAGGTAATGTGAGTCAATATAACTTATCTCAGAAATATTTTTCTAAGTGGCTGAAGATGTCCTAAATTAATATGTCTTCCCAGAGAGAAATCACTCCACATACAATTAACAGATTAACTAAGAGAAATTTCTTTAATGGTAGCATGCATTTAGATCCAGCTAATGCCCAAAGAGAGGCCAGGAAAGAACAGATTTTACATTCCACAAATGCTGACACCCTTAAGTCTCTTTTAGGTTCAGGGCTCAGGCTCTTTTGAACAATTTAAATATAGACAGGAGACTACATGTCTAACCACTTAGACAGATGGGAGATTTATATAGCAAAGTTATTCCCAGAATTATTAAGTATACCAGTTTGTTGAGAACCTCACTAGCCCCACATTGGGCACCAAAAAATGTCGCAGCCTGAGCAAAATGTTGAGGCCCTGGTTGCCCTGAGTTTGGGGTGGCCACTCTATCCTGGCCCAAGCTGCTGCTCCAGTCCGCGGGTCGGGGTTCAGCAAGAGAGAAAGTGAGGACGGACTGGAAGAATGTAGACCAGACAACGTGTGTTTCAATCCCGTTTATTCTTCAGTCTCTCTTCCTCTAAGTCCTAAGTCTTGAGTTCCTAGTCCTAGTTCCTAGTCCCTAGTGCCTCCAAGTTCCAAGTTACTTCTTCAAAGTTCTCTTCCAAGTGCCTGCTACCTAATGCCTAATTCCTACTGATCTGTGTCTGGTTCACTGTCTTCCGATTCTCTCTCTTCTTCTCTGATTCTCTCTGTCTGAGTCTAAAGTGTCTCCTTCTCTGTCTGTCTTCTGTCTGCCTCTCGCCTTTATATGTCTCACTTCTAAGCCATGCCTTTTGGTCACACCTTTAATCATGCCCTTAGGTCTTGTCTCTAAATCTGATCTCTACACTTCTAAGTCATACTCTTAAGTTATACACCTTTAATCTCACACACCTTTAATCTCATGCACCCAAGGTAATCTAAACCAAGATTATCGGAGTGTGCTCAGCTGTTGTAGGCTATTGTAATCCAAGTCACATGTCAAGGTATATGGCTCAAGATGGCTGCAAAGCTGATAGCCGCTTTCTGCTAAAAGTCGGCCCCCAACACCAGTTCCATGAAACAGCAGGTCTTTCTTCAGTGACTGAGTGTAGAAGTGGAGGTGCCAGAAGATGAGAAAGATAGGAAAAGTAGAAGGTAGAAAGTACAAAAGCTGTAATGGGGAGGTCTTGCACAAGGTATGTCTTATGTCAAGTAAGCTTCTTGAGAAAAACATCTTGTGTAGGGAGAGAGAGAGAACTGAAATGGGGCGGGATCTCTGGGGCAAGTTAAGAACCTAGAAAAATGTAAATTCCCAGAAACCTATGAGAGTGACCCTAGTTAAAACTCCTAGCCAAGGAGGATATAGAGTCTGAAATGGATGTGTCCTGTACCCAAGTAAGACTTTCAATTAAGGGTCTGGGACACCAATCCAGCCACAGAACCATAGACCAATAATTTCTCCTGCCAGCAAAATATGCATGGGAAAAGATGGAACAGAAATTGATAGAATGCCCAACCAAAAGACTGGCCCAGCTTGAAACCCATGCCATGAGAGAGAGCTTACCCCTGACACTATTAATGATATTCTGCTATACTTCCAGACAGGTGCTTAGCATAACTGTCATCTGAGAGGCTTCACCCAGCAACTGAAACACTTGGAGATATCAACAACCAAACATTAGGCAGAGCTTGGAGAAGTATATGGAAGAAGGGGAATGAAGGAATGAAGAAGCCAGAGAGGTCAAGGACACAAGAGCACATACAGAACCAACTTACCTGGGCATATAGGGGCCTAGCGAGAAGGAACCACCAAACAGAGAGCACACATGGGACAGATGTAGGCTCTAGGTGCAGCTTGGTCTTCAGGTGGAACTCCTAAGAATAGGAGCAATGTTGCCTGCATTTGGATCCTTTTCCTTTAACTGGGCTGCCTTGCTTAGGCACAATAGAAGATGTGCTTAGTCCCACTACAACCTCATATTCTAAGATGGGCTGATACCCAGGGTAGGCCTCCCTTTTTCTGAGCCTATTTTGAAGAGAAAGGGAGAACAGGAGGATGTCAGCCAGATGAGAGGAAGGGATTAGAAGCTGTGATGAGGATTTACTTACATGGCGCAAATGGTAGGAAATAGGACCCTTCTATGAAGTTAGCAGAAACTATCATGAACTGGGACAAAATCATGAGGAAGCTAATAAAACAATTTTGCACAAGGGGAACACAGGGTATCTCAAAAACATTACTGACCAAGCCTACAGTAGGTTTGGGACTGATAACTACAGCTTCATGTGGTCAGGAAAGCTGGTTTCTGAAGATCTGAAGCAACCCCTCCCGAAAGGAAGAGGCCCCAAACCATTTCCAGCTCTCCAAGCATTTTCCTAGCATCAGAGAAGAAGGTCTATTTTATTCTTAAAACATTCTGGCCTTAGGGAAATATCTCAAAACCTAGGCTTCAGGCTGTTACTGGCTCTGGCCAGCTGTTTCCTGGGTTTGAGAAGGAGCCATGTTCCTTTTCCATACATGAGAGCCACATGGAAAGACTTGCTTGATTAGGCCAACCTTCGACACAACAGTGTTTTTTCCTTTTCAAATGGTTGTCACCTGTTGTAGTTTTGTCCATGTGGGAGAACTACGCTTTTCTCAAAAAGAAAAATGAACCTTTATGGCACACCAGGCCTTAATAAAGCTCCCTTGAGCATGTTGTTAGTGGCCTGTTCTTTGAATTGTAAATCAAAGATACTACTTTGTTATGGCTTAGAGATAAATTGACAAGAGTCAATCTTGGTAAAGAAACATGTGTATCCCTGCTAGTATCCTAGTCTCTAACAGGTTGGTTAGCATACTACTTATCTGTGGGGTAATACAGAGGCAGGCCTCCCATAGCTACATTCTACTTGGTGTCACTTAACTTTCTTTCTTTCTTCCTTTCTTTTTCTTTCTTTCTTTCTTTCTTTCTTTCTTTCTTTCTTTCTTTCTTTCTTTCTTTCTTTTTTATTTTTATTTCTTTTTTTTTTTTTTTTTTTTTTGTTTTTTCGAGACAGGGTTTCTCTGTGTAGCCCTGGCTGTCCTGGAACTCACTCTGTAGACCAGGCTGGCCTCGAACTCAGAAATCTGCCTGCCTCTGCCTCCCAAGTGCTGGGATTAAAGGTGTGTGCCACCACTGCCCGGCACCTAACTATTTCTTAAGCATTGATAAATATTTTACCTCATCAATTATATTCATTTACATCACAGATTATTATTGGATTGCTATCCAACACATGAGATGCCTTTTACAACCTCCTCTGCTACAGAGAAGAATCTGCAGCATAGCATCTGGAAGAACCTCCTCTTTCTCTGACTGGCAGGTATGACTTGAGACCCTCATTGGGCAGTGAGTGCTGAGTAACACGAGCACCTCCCATAGAGTTAGGGTACTGAAGGGACACAGCATCTGAAGGGATGGGGTGGAGGGGCTAACCTTTTCTAGATCTGTAGAGAATTGTCATTTCGGTAGCACTTGTGTTGGGGTTCAGGAGTCATCCTACAAACCACATGAATACTGATGTCAGACAGGGATGTTTTATTGAATACACATCTAAGGACTGATCAATCAGAACAACAGGGAGATCAGACTTGGCAGCTGAAAGCTGTGCATCTATACATTATTCAGGGTCAGTTATATATATTTCCTGGAGTTGTGCTACTCTGCTTTGGTTTCCAATGGGTCGCATGCTTCTAGCCATCCACCAGAGCCCTCTAGATCTGTGAATGAAAGACACACACACATTAGCTTACTTTTGAAATGTGACTAGCTCAAAGGCTGAACAGTTTTAATCCTCCACCTGCTATCCCAGGTCAATTATGGAAGTGCCAGTGGCCACTTACCTGAATTCTTATATGGTTGGTTGGCTCTCTCCTGCAGCTCTAAATCTGATCTGTCTCCCGCCACACCATGGTGTTTCTCCTTCTCTTCCTTCCTGTGTCCCTTTCCCCCAGGAACCTAGAATCTCTCTCTCTCTCTCTCTCTCTCTCTCTCTCTCTCTCTCTCTCTCTCTCTCTCTCCAACCATTGGCCATTGGCCCTACATCTATCAGAAACCAATTGGGGACAAGGGCCTTCAGTATTGGTACAGGCAGATTCTCAATTTGGGGAACCAAATCAATTCAGAGAATTAGAACCAATTTCCAACATATATAAGAAAAGAAAACAAAACATAATGAGCTCATAAGCAGATACAGGTGGGGCTGTGGGGTGTTCTGTCTTTTTTCTATATTTCCTTAGTAATTGAGACAACAGTTCAAGTTCATCCCTACCTTTCTGAGCCCTTAGTGAAAGCTGCAGCTGGGAAATTTTCCAAGGAAAGAAGTTCTCAAAATATGATAACAAACCTCTGGGCATAGCAGAATATATGGTCAATTTGACCTTGTTCTGAGTCAAACTATTTTTCTGTGTCATATAATCAAGCTGTGCTCTTTCTTTTTATTTTTGAATTAGCAATATAGGATGACTTGCAGAATTGAAGCAAAATGGATGTAGTTATTTCTAAGAAGTAATGTCAGGGAACAAGTTTAGAGAAATAGACTTCAACACCTATACCAGTCCTCCAATAGCCTATCAATCTGTCTTTCCATCAACTATTGAAGAGGACCCACCATTTTAGCTCCTGCTGCTCAGCTGCCTGCTCCTAATGTTTGTCAACAGAGACCTTGCAGTCACCAAGTCCAGACATCAGAGCTGACCTGAGTTCCCATCACAACACTCAATAAGCACTTTCCCTTTTTTCTGGCATCAAAATGGATAACTTGCATAGACCATTACTCAATTTGCAGTGAAATTATTAATCCCACAAGTGGAAGAGTCCCCAGATTATGAACAATTAAATAGAGAACTGAGGAAACAAGACAACCAATAATACCCTTCAGAATAACCAAGACAGAAGAGCCAAGAAAGATTTCTCCCCTATGGCAGGCAAGGAGGCTGAGGAGTTATTTCCAAAGAACCAATTTCCTTCAAGAAAAAAAAAATCATTGGGATTTTACTGAGAAAGTATGGACACATTCAAAAAACATGTTTGCTTACTGTTAAGCACACTAGGTTATATCCACTTCTGAATGTGGTCACAATGTAAAAGCAGAGATATTTAAGGGCATTCTTACTCAAAGTCAGCAGAAGCATATGTAAATTATAAAAATGATGGGTAGAAATGCCTCCAGAATGTTCTTCTTCTACCACAAGGCCCTAGCTGATAATCAAGTAGATGATACTGTGAAGATAGATTTCTCAGGAGCCTATGTTCCCTACTAATCATGATGTATGATCTAACAGATAGATGTATCAATGCCACAATTCACACATACACAAAGGACAGAGAACACAAATTCAGAAGACATTAAGGAAAAGTCTCCTATTAGCACAGTGGACATTGTTCTTAGAGTAACAGCTTTGCCAAGCTATTCTAATCTCACAATAATGCTACTTTATCTTCTGAGCAGGCTGGCTCAGAAGAAGGTCACAGCTGTTTCCATGCACAATCAGGAGTTCATTATAACTATCCCTAACTCTCTCAGGGCTGTGACACCTTCTGGCCTCCTAGAGCACCAGATGTGCAAATGTTGAAGAGACACACACATGTTTGATTTCCTAGTATGAAAGAGATTTTCTTCATGATATATGTCATTTATTTTTAAAAATTGAATTTGGCTTAATTTAGGTGGATAAGGCTTTACACTGTGTATTATACCAAGTGCATTGCTGGCCACCCTGATATGGTTAATGACATTGTTATGCTTGCAGACAGCATCTTAGCATAACTGTCCTCTGAGAGGCTCCACCTAACTGTTGACTAAATCAGATGCAGAGATCCACAGCCAAACATTAGCTGGAACTCTGTGAGTCTTGTGGAAGAATTGGTGAAAGAATTGAGAGACTTGGAGAGAATAGGGACTCCATTGGAAGACCAAAAGAATCAACTAACATGGACCCTTGGGAGCTTTCAGAGACTGAACTGTCAACCAAAATGGGAGCATGAACTAGACCTAGACCCCCAGCATATTTGTAGCAGATGGCCAGCTTGTTCTTTATGTGGGTTCCTCCAACTGGAACAGGGTCTGTCTCTGACTTTGTTGCCTGCCTGTTGATCTAGTTACCCTAAATGAGCTTTCTTGTCTGGCCTCAGTGAAAGAGAATGTGCCTAGTTTTGCAGTAACTGATGTGTGCAGGAGGGGAAGTGATGCTGGGGCTCCCCATTCTCATAGGAGAAGAGGAGGGAAGATATATGAAGAAGAGTTGTGAGAAGGAGTCTGGGAGGAAAGGGGAGTATGTATTGGGTAGTAAACTGAATTAATTAATTAATTTAAAAAGATAGCGCAACAGGCAGAATGTTATAGAACTTTTTTTTACCAAACTAGAAAGATAATTATCTTGCACTTAGAACAAGGCTAGGAGTGTATCTCCCTGTTCTGATGGAGATCATCAAAATAAATGTAAAACAAGATTATGATGAGTACACGTTTGACTAATGTAAAATGCAAGGTCCTTTGAAGATATCTTCTTTAAAATGTTAGTGTCTTGAAGGAATTCCTGAAAGGATTCAGGCAAGATATTAAAGAAACTTATTCCAAATTATATTTGAAGAAAGAACAATATACATTGATAGAAACATAGATAACTGCTAATCTAATTAGATATACTCTATATTCAAAGTCCTAGAAAAGCTGTAATATATTTTGAAGTGAAATTCAAGATTTTACCTGCATAGATAATCCTATTATTTTAGTAGTATTAGAGTCATAAGTGGGTGGCTTGCCTAGTCTATAGGGACGTCAAGAATAGCTTTAGGCAACTTATTCCGACCCTGTCTCATAGTAACAAGTATAAAGAAGATTAAGGATATTGCTCTGGTAGAGTGGTTTAGTGTAGTTTGGAGCTATTTAGAGTAGGCAGAGCAATAAGTGTTGTAAAGGACCAGTTCAAACTGACTTGTGATAAGCAACATGAAAAACAAGGCCCAACCACAGAGCTTCAACAGGCTATCCATCACTTTCCACCCCTTACAAATCTGGGTAGTATCTACTTGAGCTCCCACCAGCAAGCAGCATGTTAGGGTTAGGTAGTTGCAAAGAAGAGGAAAACTGAAAGTCATGGTGAAGGCTGAGTGGATAAAAAAAAAAACAAAACAAAAACCAAAACATTCAGTAGAAGCCAGATTGTCCTATGGTGCATCCCAAGGATTGTTCTCTGGTCATTAATTTTAATCCCCATCTTTCACAGCCAAAGCTGCTTCCTTAATAGGTCATCCATACTCCTTGGCTCTTCATAAATGCTTGATTTCCCCAAATTTAGTGTGAATTCTGTTTCATTCTCAACTTCTCCTGAGAACAAAGTCCATGTCATCTAGAATCATCAACATTCAGGGCACCCAACTGAATGTTTTGTAGGCATGAGGAAGTAGAATACAATCCCATTCAGACAAGTTGGTCTTCATGCCTGCAAGTTCCTTTTTTCTCCTTAAAGTAGGCAGGAACTCCAGCAGAGGTGCGGCTGACATTTGTCAGCTCAAAAGAGCTCCCTTTGCTGCCTGTTTATAACATATGAGATAAACTCAAGTTATCTTGCATTTGTGGCTTTGATAAAGTGGTCAACCACTATTTATTTCAATATTTGTATTTGTGTGTGTGTGTGTGTGTGTGTGTATAAATTTTTTTCTTCCGAATTTTGGTGGAGGCTTGGGTTGGAAGGTGTCTTTAAGCACCAAGTCTAAGTTACTTTCCGAGGCTATACATCTTATACTTCTTCTGGGTGATCAGGCTGAGGTAAAGATGAATATAGAAAAGCAACCATTCACACCTTACTACTATTAATGATGTGCTCTTGAGACTGAACAGAGGCTTTAGCCTGTAAAAGCACTGGCTACTTAACCATAGTGCCTACCTTTGATTTCCAGCACCTCAGAGGCAGCTCAAAACTACCTGTAGCTCCAATCATGGGGGAAAAGACACTTTCTTTTGGCCTATTCTGACACTAGTTATGCACTTGGTATACACAGTGGAAATCGTTACCCACCTAAATTAAGCCAAATTCATTTAAAAAAACTAAATGACATATAAAAGGTCGTGGATTACTACTCCAGCTCAACTCTGTATCACTCCAGTCTGGTTAACTCCACTTTACTACTGCTGTGTTCTTGATGATCTGTTGGGAGCTGACTTTTAGCAGAAAGCAGCTATCAGCTTTGCAGCCATCTTGAACCATATACCCTGATAAGAGATTTGGTTTTCAACAGCCTACAACAGCTAAAGCACACTCTGATGTCCCACATATTTTGTTTTGCTGTTTACTGCCCCCAGCTGCAAGGCACACGTGGTAGCCAAGCCTGCAAGGCATGCAGTTCACGTGCTGTCCACGTGCTATCTACGCCATACATGCCTGTAAGGCTTACGTCATATCCACACCTGCAAGGCACGTGGTATCCACTCTCTTACAAGGCACGTGGCAAAAGCATATAAATACCTCAGAATTCCCTTCAATAAATGATAGACTTGATCAGAGACTTGATTAGACCTTCTGTCTTGTCTCCATTCTTCGAGTCTCTTCCCCTTTATCCCCACTTAGTCTCTTGCTAGACCCTGACCCTCAGACCAGAGCGGCAGCTTGGGCGGGGACACAGTGGCCGCCAAGCATGGAGCGGAGCAGGCCGCAACATTTTGGCCCACAAAAGCCGGGCAGTATGGGCCCCGACATTTTTGGTCACCTGAACGTGGGACTAGTGTGGTTCTCAACATTTTTGGCGCGCAACAATGATCATCCCATGGTACTGGCATCTCTAATATTCTAGGTTCTTCTGGTACACTAGGCTTCACCAATAGCCTCTCCTAGGCTCCCTTCGTGGTGCCAATCCTCAGCTTCTTTGCATGACCTGTTCAGTCCTGGGCAGTCAATTGCAACTGACACTATACCTTCACCAGTGGCTTTCTCTGGCCTCTCACAGTACCAAGCCTCAACTGCTCTCCATACCCCTTCATACTATCAAAAGCAGTGCCACCTGGGTGATCCTTACACATTACCAAGTCCAGCTGGAGCAGGAGGCTAGCTCTAGAACAGAGCTTTTTCTGTATGCTCTCAGAAAACCCTTCCCAAAAGATTTCACCTCAATCATGTGGGTCTCTCCTTAATCACCGCTAATTTCTTAGCTCCAGCTACACTTCACCAATTGTCCTGCATAATTCTGCTTTTTTACTCTAAAGCCAGATATACATGGCTGAAGATACCAAGTTCTGCTGCTTGCTGGGGCTGGAACATGCCCCCTTGTTCTATTATATTTTCACCAGTTTTCTGTTTGCTAACTGCTTCACTGCCTAAGCTTGGCTGTCTTGGACCTTGCTCTGTAGATTAAACTTCAACTCAGAGATCTTCATGTCCCTATCTCCCGATTCTGGAGTTAAAGGCATGAACCACCACACTGGCACCTAAACTTTTCTCTAAAGGGAACATGCGCTGTCACCGGCTAGTCAAAACTTGGAGATCTTCTGTGTCTCTTAGGATTAAAAGTGTGTACCACCATGCCTGGGCCTAAGAGTTTCCTGGCCAATATTCCTCAAGATATGGATCACCCTCCACTTCTAGATTATAATTCATGCCATATTAAAAGTCCAAGAGAAAATAATAACCAGGCCATAGTAAGGCTTAGATACAACTATCCCTTCTTTAACTGAGAAAGCATATGTTTAGCTGTGTGGGATATTGTCCCAAGGTTATCACTTCTTAATTCAATTTAATTTCCTAGAAAACAGGATTTAGCTTCATTCTGCTTCCTGGTGCCCCTTTACCAGTTGAACTGTACACTTTGTATTTTTCTTTTTCTATGCTTGCTACTTTTTATTAAAATGATCCTCATAAAAGTGAACATTAGTAACCATACAACTGAAGTTATCCCAGGCTGTTTTGAGACTTCCTTTCTCAAAGGAATAATCGAAATGTCTTTGCCTTAGCCTCAGATAGACTCTCCAGACAATAGCAAAACATCAACATTCTTCAAAATATCACAACAAACATCTCTAAGCCACATACTAAAGTCTTTCTTCTTCTGTGAAACCTTTTGAGCTAGGTCCTCACAGTTGAAAAGTGACTCAGGAATGCTGTCTTCCATGCTTCTACTACTCTGGCCCATTATGCCCCAATTGAAACATTCCCCTGCTTTACCAAAGCTTCACATCCACATTTTTCTAATCTAAAGCTTAGTCAGGCTATCACAGCAATACCCCATTTCTCATACTAATTTCTGTCTTAGGGGTTCATTGCTGTGTAGACATTCCCTGACCACACAACTCTTGTAAAAGACAACATTTAAATAAGGCTTACTTACAGGTTCAGAGGATCAGTCCATTATCAATATTGCTGGAAGCATGGCAGCATCCAGTCAGACATAACACTGGAGGAGCTGAAAGTTCTATCTCTTGTTCGGAAGACAATTAAAAGACTAACTTCCAGGAAGCCAGGAGGAAGGTTTCAAAGCCCACTCCCACAGTGACACAGTTCCTACAAGGACACACACACTCCAACAAGGCCACACCTACTCCAATGAAGCAACACCGCCTAGTATTGCCACTCCCTAAGCAAATCATATTCAACAAACCACACTGGCATTGGTTCTTAGCCATGGGATGGGTCTCAATTTGGGGCACTCATTGGGTGACCATTTTCTCCATCCTTGCATATCTTGTAGACAGGACACATTTTGGGTCAAAGGTTCTATGGATGGGTTGCTGCCCTTGTCCCCCTACTGGGAGTCCTACCTGTCTACATGAATTGGCTACTTCAGCATCCATATCCCCCATCTTTAGGAGTCTCAGCTAGATTTACCTCAATAGGCCCACAGAAGCCTCCTTGATCCTAGGTGTCTGGCGCATCCTCCTGATTGCCCCCTACTCACTACTGATTCTCATTCTCTCTCCCCTGCTTTCTCTACATCTGATACCCACCCCATTCTGCTCCCCTGCCCATCTCCTCTCACACCCAGATCTCTCCCTCCACCTCCAATATCTATTTTATTTTCCCTTCTTTGGAAAATTCAACCATGCTCGCTTGGGCCTTCTTGTTTGTTTGTTTGGCGGGGCATTTGTGTTTGATCATAGTGTAGTTAACCTGTACTTTATGACTAATATCCCTGTATAAGTGAATACATAACATGCATGAAGTCCTTTTAGGTCTCAGTTACCTCACTCAGGATTATATTTTCTTCTTTCATTCATTTGCCTGCAAAATTCATGATGTTTTTGTTGTTTTAAATTGCTGAATAGTATTCCATTGTGTAAATGAACTATCTATATACATCCATTCTTCAGCTAAAAGACATTTATGTTATTTTCTGTTTCTGGATACAATGATTAAAACTACTAAGTTTATGTTGAGGTCTTTGATCCAAATAGATTTTGTATTTTGTGTAGGTTGATAAATGTGGTTCTATTTGCATTCTACATGCAGATATCCAGTTAGAGCAGCATCAATTTTTGAAGATGGTCTTCCTTTTCCATTGTATTATTTTGTCTTCTTTCTCAAAAAATATGTGACAGTAGGTATGTGGGTGTAAAGAGAGTATCTTGTGTATTGTATGGATGCACCATCTCTCAAATAAAAAGCCTAGTGCCTATGGCTTAGGCAGGAAATGAAAGGTGGGACATCCAGGAGGCAGAAAGAATTCTGGGAGAGAGTCATGCCAGGGATTGGCCTGGAAGGTGTGAGAAGATGGACATATGGTACCTGGGCACAGTAAACCAGCCAGGTGGCAAACTGTAGGTTAAAATAAATGGGATATTTAAGTTATGATTATAGTCAGCGTGGAGGTTAGCTATATGACCAAGATATTTATAAATTTGAGTCTGAGTCTTATCTCTGAGAGCTTTGGGATGAAAGACAAACCAGACCATAACTTCTATATGCGGGTTTATTTCTGGGTCTTTGACTCAATTCCATTGATCAATTCTTTTGGTGGCTATGCCAAATCCATGCAGTTTTTATTAGTATTGCCCTATTTTATAGCTTGAAGTCAGAGATAGTGATACTTCCAGATGTTCTTTTATTGTTCAGGAATATTTTACTTAATCCTGGGATTTTGGGTTTTCCATAATTATTTTAGAATTGTTCTTTCAAGATCTGTAAAGAATTGTGTTGGAATTTTGATGGACATTGCATTGAATCTCTATATTGCTTTTGGTAAGATGGCCATTTTCACTAGAGTAGGCCTCTTGTGTCCCTGGTTAGAGGAGTCCTCCTACATTCCTGCTTAGGACAGACCTCCTGGGATACACATAGGGTGTGAAGTTGAGGAGTAGGTAATCTGATAAGACATGGCTGCAGGTGGAGGTACAGACCAGAAGGGTGATGGTGCTCTGTGTCAGTGGATAAGACAGACCTTTGGGGAGACAGGCAAGCTGTGGGGTCCAGGATTAAGCACATTAATCTGCCATGGGCACAGATGGATGTCCAGACCCAAGGGTCAATGAGTTTATGGTAGAGCTGGATTGATCCCACATCTACTGAGCACTTTAGAGGTGTGATCCCTTGTGTCGTATTACCCTGTCTTAAAATAACATGTGTATACTTTCAAAGATACACTACTTATCTATAACTATAGTTACATTTATAAATATGAAATTATTTTACAACTTCTAGGATAAAAGTCAGTTTCATAATTCATAATTTCATAATTCAGGTGCAGAGACTCAGAATTGTAAATGTTTTACAAACAAAACAACATTCAGTCCCTAGTAATATGATATTTTGAGAAAGTAAGAGAAGTGACATAAAAATATGATATGAATTAGATACTACAATTATACATGTAATTGTTTCTCTCTATCCATACAATTTTATAATTAAAATATGACAATTGTTATCTATTTATTTAACAATGTTATAAAAACATTTTTTGTATTCTTCTACTCTAACTATACTATCATATTTAAAAGGCTAATTTAGATTTAATACTCTACATTTTTCATAATTATCTATATCTATCTTCAGTAATAGTGTTTACTGCAGCTTTCTTTAAATACTTTTATTATATTTGTATTATTTTTTGGTTTCTTATTTTTAACATATTAATCATAGACTTCTTTGTGAATGTTCATTCTTCATGTCAAAAGACAAAACTAACATATTCAGTTACAGAGTCAATGACTTTGTTTTCAGTCAAGTAAGCCTTCCTTCTACAAGACCAGAGGAAAGTTCACACTGGATAGAAACAGAGCTACCAGTTCTCTGAGGTGGACAACTGAGAAAATAGGTGCTAAGTCAGCTTTATCTTATTTAAGTGCATTTCTCTACTTCTAATTATTAAGTGTAGGAGGACTTTCACAATTTTTCTGCCTCAATTTGCTAGGATTCTTGTTGATTTAAAGAGTCTTATCTGTTTTGCATCTTTCTGCCTTAGAAAACTACAGTTAGGTATATGGCATTTACACTCAATTTCTTTGCCTGGTCTGATCTGATCTGTCAGAGCATAATAATGGTCATTTCTGCATGGTCTGTGTCATTCACCTTGAGTTACACATAAGTTCTATGATCTCATCCACAACTCTCTTAACTTTACCATATTATCTCAAAGTATTTTGATACTTTCCTATTGAGATTAAAAAAAACTTGTATTTTCAGCTTCTGGTACCTTTGACCATTATTTTACTACAAAAAGATTTCTTTTTCTAGAAATCTCTAACCTACCTTAGGATGGGTCAAACTCTATTTATTAGATACCCCACTTCCCTTTGTTTCTCTCTCTGCATCTGTCTGTCTGTCTGTCTCTTTCTCTCTCTGAAACACCCACACACATACAAATGTTTATATGTGTATGATTCTTATGCCATTCCCATTACATTCATCAAAAGGGAATTATGATTTATTATAGGTGCTGGGTTTATCTATACAGAACTTCACTAATAACTTAGTTATGGGGTTTAACGCTCCATGAATTTGTAGATATGTAACAGGTGATGAATGTTTAGCCAGATAATTACTAATGGATATGCATGTAAACATTCTCTGTTGTAAACTCCTTATTCGATTTATGATTTTAATTCATGTGTAAACTTGTGATGAACTTTTTACTATGTGATCATGTATTCTGAAAGATGTATAAGTGTTGAAGACAAAGAGATCATCATCATCATCATCATCATCATCATCATCATCATCATCATCATCATCATGATTCATTGTGCTTTTCCCTTGTTTCTTAGAGAGCTTTCATAGGAACCTTTTTTACAACTTAGAAATGCGTGGTAAGTTCACTTTTCAAAGTGTCCCTTTTTCTTCCTTGGGACTTCAGTTAGCAGGCTGAAAGTTAGAGCCCAGCAATTTCTGAGGAGATAGAACAAAGGCTGCATTACTTAATTCATCTCTGTTAGGCTACAGGTGTTAATTGCCTAAGCCAGAGGCTTTTAACCCTTAGAATGAGCAAGAAAGTTTTTAGGACTTTTTAGCAGTTATCTTCTTTACTATATAGACCATGCTGGCCTAAACACATCACAGAGGTCCTCCTGCTTCTACCTCTGAGTATTTGGATTATGTTATAAAATGACTTATTAGTAAATGAAAATTAATAGTAAATGATACAAGTTAAACAACTGAGGCTTATTTGTATATTAATTACATTGAATACTTGGCACCCAAGAGAACTATAATGATCACTTTATATAGATATGCATAGAAATGGCATAGTTGTTCATGCTAAACATGCTAAACATGTTCCTTAAAATTTGTATATGAAAATATAGAAACATGAACCTTTGAAATAAGTGATAAATATTATAATTATGATCCATTTGGTGAACTGAGTAACAAATGACTGTGATTACCCTTCATGCTTATTATTATTATGATATTCCCATAAACATGTTTGCAAAACCCATGTTAGGATTGATGGTAAGTTCACATGTGTACCATGTGGCAATGGACTGGAAGAGTTAGGAAGAATTGGGTCTATATTACTAGATTATAATCATATATTTTTCACTAACTTGAAAAAAGTATAAGTAAATTTACCTAAGTAAATTTAATAAAATAGGTTCAAATAATCATACCAAAACTTGCTATACAATAGGTTTATAATATATATTTTCTAGAAAATATTGTGTTATTCTTAACATTACATATCTAACATATTTAATATATTAAAAACTTTCTTTGTGTCCAGTGTTAGCAGGCACTAAAGACAGAAGAAAAATAATTTTTCCCAATGAATTCTTCACTTAAAAGTAACTTCTTTATAGCTCCCTTCAAGGACTCATTTCTCAGACTATAGATAACAGGGTTGAGGATTGGGGGTAGTATTGTGTAAAAGATAGAGAGCAGGAGGTCCAAAGCAGTTGGTGAGCCTGAGGTTGGCTTTAGATAGGCACCAACCCCTGTTGAGAGAAAACATGAAACAACAAAAAGATGGGGCAGGCAGGTGGAGAAGACCTTAGATCGGCCTTCAGCAGAGAGCATCCTGAGAACTGTAGAAAATATCTGGCCATAGGAGAAGGCAATCCCCATGAAGCAGGCAAAGGCCATTACAGACATGAAAGTAGACACTTTCAGTACTCCAAAGTAATCGTTAGAACAGGAGATCTTGAGCAGCTGGGGGACATCACAGAAGAATTGGTGAACTATTTTGTCCCCACAGAATTTGATAGAGACAGTACTTGCTGTGTATAATGTTCCTGAGATGCCTCCACTTAGCCACACACCTGCTACAGCCCAAGTGCACTTTCTGGGACTCATGATGACCTCATAGTGGAGTGGAAGGCAGATGGCCACATAGCGGTCATATGACATCACTGTGAGAATGGCCATCTCACTCCAGGCCAAAGCTGGGAAGAAAAAAACCTGCAGCATACACTGGCTATATGAAATGTATCCACTTCCTGCCAGGGAACTCTCCATATACTGGGGAACTGTGACAGAGAGGGATGAGAAGTCCAGAATGGAAAGGTGCTTCAGAAAGTAATACATTGGAGACTGGAGCTGTGGGTCCAGTGTTGTGATGGTGATAATGATGAAGTTCCCTGCTGAGCCCAATAGGTATGTCACCAAAAAGAGCAAAGCCTGCAAGATCTGCAGCTCGTGGTTGTCAGAGAACCCCATGAGGAGAAATCCACTCATTATGGTTATATTTCTTGTAGTCATTTTTGGAATACATTTGTGGTAACAGCTAGAAAATAAAAATGTTTATGAAATGCAATTTTATATAATATATATAATATCAGAATTTATACCTAAATGTTCTGTTTTCTCTATCCCAGTGGCTAATGTTTAAGAAGATGCAGTTTATCAAGCCTGAAAATTTGATAAATATACCTTCAATGGTGAGAATCTGCAGGGTAAAATAGTTCTTCTGTGATGAAGTTTAGACCTTTTGATACTTAAGCAGTAGTTAGAGGTGAGTACAGGTGTCAACAACTCACCTTTATTGTCATTGAATATTGTTTTGCTTTCTCTAAAAACATTTTAATTTCTACCAGGGAAACCTATGACTAGTCACAAAAGAAATACAATTATGAGATATTGGTTAAAGTTTTCTGTACTTACTTTTTCTGTACCTCTGTATTGTTGCAGATAGACAGGTGATACACATTTTCTTTTTGTCAAGCAATGTGCTCATTACCATAGAAGTAGTACTAAGAGCCTAATAAGATGGAACACCCTACTGTTTTTCTATTTTTTAAGTGTATAACCAAGCCCAGAGCCTTCAAGTTTCTCAGCAAGCACTCTCACCTTATTTCTATTTTTAAAGGGACTTTTAAAAAGTATGCAACAAAACTTATTTTTGTAAAGAAAATATGAGTCATTTTCCAATTTGGTGTCTAACTTGATGGCCTGGTGCATAGTTGGTATCAACAAACAAACAAACAAACAAACAAACAAAAACAAACCCAAAGAATCTGCTTTTCAATTGTGTGTATGTGTGTGTGTGGGGGGGAGGGGGGTCCGTGCATATTCGTGCTTGTGTCTGAGTAAATCATCTTGTAATATTGGTTTTTGTGAGAACTCTGAATCTTGAGATTAAAACAGTTCCCCCCTGTTTTAAGCTCAGAGGAATAGCCATCTAATGCCTACCTCTTCCGAAATAGTACAGACTAAGGCTGCCTTTCTCAAACTCCTTTTGTAGAATAAACTCAGTGTCTGAGTATTCCATTTCTACAGTTTTCCCTAATAAAGACCTGTTTTAAGATTGTAATAAAACATCAGTAAATTAAAAGTTTTAAAACATACTTAGCTGCCACACTGGAAAAGTTTGTGGCTTTCAATTCATAAAAATGAATCAAAAATTTAATCTATTTTGAGTACCATCAGATTAAATGGTTTTCATCAAAGCCACAAACCATACAATACAAAGTCAGAAAAACTAAATACTGTAAGGTTGCCTCTAGCATTTTCTATATTTCTCATTTCTGCTCTGTTGTAACTGGTAAAATATTAGCAGAATTATTGTTATTTTTATTTTCATTTTTGTCAAACTGTACAAGGAGTTGAAGAGAGACTGAGAGTCTAAACAGTTAATTAATTCAGCACTGAGTTTTACAAGGCAGAAATTCTTGTAATTTTTAGTAAATTTTTTATTTGATCTATACAAGTAGTTTCATTTTTGTTAAGCTAAATATTTTAAGATCCACTTTATAAACAGGAAGAACTTAAGTCTCAATGTTTTATATAACAGAACTGAGATGTGAGATTTAAACAGTGGCTTTTTAGATGAATACAATTTTTTTTTTTTTTACCCAATAATATATCTATCAAGAAAAGGCATGAATGATTTTGGGGGAAAACAGTTATTTTTTGTTGTTGTTGTTTTGTTTTGTTTTAGAACATGTAACACTGAAAACTTATCTCTACTGCTTACCTCTGATAGATAACTACTTTAAAAATAGTTTTCCTGGTTCCTGAGTTACATAAACACATTACATATTAACTTTTCCTGTTTATGGTTTTATTCCGTATTATTTTAAAACTTTTACATGGATCACATATGTGGTTTTTATTAATTTACTCGTTTTTAGTAAGGTGAGCTTCCTTTCTTGACTGAATTATACCCTTGCTGTTTCAACCTTCATTTAAATGTAAAGTTAAATGTACTGTAAGGATTTATAGAATAACTTCCTTGCATTCATCCTATAATGTTGGAAAACTCACCTCAGGGTTTCTTGGTGTATAGATATCTATGAAAACTGCTCCCTACCTCTGATGTTTCTTTTCCACACCATTGAAATTTAAAATATGCTGTTAAAGACCAGATTTGTTTTATTTATTTATTTATTTATTTATTTATTTATTTATTTATTTAATGTTTTCTCTTCCAGGGGTGGAGTTTTAAAAATAGGAGCCAAATTGAATGATACATGTGACTCATTGTTTTATTTTCCTTTGTCACTTGGAATTTGGATCCATTGAAATGGTCACACAATGAGCAGGGGATTTGGTGAGACTGGGGTTTTATTGCCAACTTAGTGGTTCCTAAAGTAGCAGATATAAGAATCTACTGGGGAAAAGGTTTCAACCTAGAGGCAGGCCAGGCAGTGGTGGCGCACACCTTTAATCCCAACACTTGGGAGGCAGAGGCAGACAGATTTCTGAGTTTGAGGCCAGCCTGGTCTACAGAGCCTCAACATTTAGCAATTCTTGTTCACAAGGTCACAGTGACACCCAGATGTCTGTATGCTTACCAGGCTCCTTAGTGTTGCTGGTGGTATGAATATCTCATAGTAATCCACTTTTAGTTAAATCACATATTTCTGGAAGGGTAACAGAAAAATTTAACCTTTTTATTTTTTTTTTTTTAAATGAAGCTAGATATCAATGGTCATAGTCATTTTTAAATATAAATTTGAGACATGCGTGTGGATTCTCAGTGTTTTTCTTTTAGATTTTGAAGGTTTATCCTATTCTGGAGGCACTGTGAGATGATTTTGAACATATGCTCCTTACCTAATAGACAAATCATGGAAACTGATATAGTTCAATGTGAAGACAGTTTGAAGTTACAAATATATTATAAATTCTGTACTCTTTACCCAAAGAAATGAAGTTTGTAAGATTGCAGTGTCCTACAGCAATATATACACATACCCCAGAGCAATTTCAGCTAGTAATATAGCCATGTAAGAGAAAGCAACATTAATTCAGAGAACATTACCTTAAAATAATTTCTCCAGTGCTTCCAAACAAATCCTTATTCAGGCTCGTAGCTTTATGTATGAAGCTTTATGTTTCTTTTTAATTTCTTTCTTTTGGTTACTTTGTGGGTGTTTTGTTTTGCTTTGTTTTTTGTTTGTTTGTTTGTTTAATCTCTCTCCTATCAATATCTTCTCTGACTCAGCTCAGCTTTTCCTAGTTCAATTGTCAGCAACTGTCTTCTCTCTCAGTCTGCTAGCCCAATTCGCTAAAAACTGACTCTATTTTCACTCTGCTCAATCTCTTTTCTTTTCTACACTACTCATGCTTCTTTTTTCCTGCATCAACTGTTTTCTCTGACACTACTCTTCTGTTTCCTGGACCCTACTCCTGCCTATTCCTCAGTCCCACTTCTTTCTTTCTCTCTCTCTCTCTCTCTCTCTCTCTCTCTCTCTCTCTCTCTCTCTCTCTCTCTCTCTCTGATTTTATATTGTTACCCTGTTCCCAGAAGTCCAAAAGCCAACTGACATTCTAAAGCATAGGATCATTTAAAGGGCTAGGCACATAAAATATTTCGTACTACAAAGGCTACCAATATAAAATTGATAATAGTTAATTATAGTAAAAAACAAGTTTTATGAAATTGAGTAAAAGGCTTGCAATATGGAAGTCAATACTGCTGTGTACTCATCAACCCCTATCTCCCTTTCTTCTTTGTATTAATAGAGCACATGTCCTATCCCACCTGTCAACAGGGCTACATCTAGACAAATGTAGGTAGAAGTGAAACACCTATTTCCAGGCCAGACTCAGAGAGACCTTACATAATTTCTGTTTGAAAGCCAAACACACAACTGTTATTTAAAAGATTGCATCTGTATATATTTCAGCCATGAAAATTAAGTCACTAGTGCACAAATATTCAGTTCTGATTGTTTTTAACAACCTCAAGCTGAAAATAATCTAATATTATTTAATGGGTGAAATGTTAAGTACGTTTAGTGCATCTTTATTACAGCATACCACTCAAGAACAGGAAGGGAAAGGTTTATGTATACAAATGTGAACAGTGATAACCGACAAAAAGTCAACCTCAGAAGTTCACATGATGTATGACTCTATGTATATACAATTTCTGAAATAACAATATTGAAGATGGAGAAAATATCTTTGATTGTTAAGGATTGAAATGTGGTGGGGAATGAAGATGAATGTAACTATGTAGAGGGTAAATCCTGTGGTGATAAAATAGTTATGTCTCAACTGAGGTAGCAGCTGTATTGCTTCATACATTTAAGAAAAGACTATAAATCTATGACTTGGTATTACATTGTAGTAATATAAGGTAGAGCTATAAGATAATGAGGCATGGTGTAGATCTGTACTAATTTGCAACTTCTGAAAATCTAGAATAACTATAAAAATTAAATGAAAAATATTCTACTGAACATTCTCATTTTTATTTCATGTTGCTCCATGTGCTAGCTGAACAGAAAGAACTCTGTAAACACAATCACGGAAAGAGTCTACCCTTCTCTTATGGTATACTGTATGATTTTAGGCATCATTGTTTTTCACAGTAGATGAACTCTGAAAAAAAGATAATAGAGATTTCTTTTTCCTGAGTGCTGTGCTGGTTAAATTTTGTCAGTTCAACACAAGCTAGTATCATCTGGAAAGAGGAAAATGCAATTGAGAAAATGCTTCCATTATGCTGGCCTGTAAGCAAGTCTGTGGATGCATGTTCTTGATTAATGATTGATGTGGAATTGCACAGTGCTCTGTGGGTGGGGCCACTCCTGGACAAGTGTTTCTGGGTTGTAGAAGAAAGCAAGCTGAACAAGCTCTGGAGAGCAAGCCAGTAAACATCACTTCTTCATGACTTATGCTTCAGTTTCTGCTTCCAAGTTCCTGCCTTGAGCTCCTTCACTAATTTCCCTCAATTATGGATTGTGGACTATAGATGAAATAAAGCATTTCCTGTCCTGGTTGCTCATGTTTATAAGATTTATAGTGACAACAGACAGCATATGTGTCAAGTTGAGAGATTAAACTATGAAATCAAACCTTATGTGGGAAGTTTCATTAGGCAGCAAAATAGTGGCTAATATAAACTCACAATGTGTCAAAGTACGAAGAATAAGCCATCCATGGAGTTATATTATTGATCTCTATGGCTCAGGGACCATCACTGAAGAGGGCATGGAAAGACTGTAAGAGTCTTGGAGAACCAGAAAAATAGTGTCTTCAGAACATGTCAGGACTGCTGTACTAATAAATTCACAAGAACTATGATTGACTCCAGAATACCTACATAAACTTAAGCTAGTCAACATGGAAGTAGAAAAGATTTATGAGCTCCCACACCTCTTACAGTCCACTGTAAATGGAAAGCTGAATTGGGCTTAAACAAAACTGGGCCTGTCAATCATGCACTGGGGAGAGGCTCACGTGTTCCCTGTTTGCTCTTGTTTAACTATTTGCACTTGATGAATTCTGGGGACTGTATGGTCATTGCCTTCAGTTGTGTACCAAATGGAAAACTCATCACTATTCTGTGGGTCATTCCAAATCTCTGGCCACACATCCTGGTCAAAAAAAAAGTCACAAAGGAAAATGAGAAACATTATGTGGAAATGTAGGAAAAGAATCTGTAGAGAAGAGGGGAGAAAGAAGGATAGCAAGGGTAAGAGGCAGATTAGAGCGCATGGGAGTAATCAGAGACACTATACAAGTATAAAATTTCAATGCACACCTTTAATCAAAACAACAAAAAACAAATAAAAACATGACCTTAAAATGCTATATAAACATTCATAAAAGCTTTATTTAGAATGATCTTATACTGAAGTCAATGCAGTTGTTTGCCAGCCAACAAAATCATGAACAAGATATCCCATGAGTAAAAGACATAACAAATCATACTACTGCAAAGTAGATGCTCTATGTCTATGTAATAGAACACAATTCAGATAGAAGTGAACTATGTAGTTTAGCCTCAGAATAGCACACTCAGTTAAACACCTTCCTGCTGAAAAGTGAATGATACAAACCCAGAAAGAGAAACAACTGTGTAATGATAAAGGTGATTTGGTGGTCCCTGAGGTTAGAAGGCTGGAGCAGAAAAGAAGATTCCCTGATGAACATGGATCCTAGTTTGGTTCTGTGATTGTTTTGATTGAGGTTGTTGATTTAAATGGTTGCATTCAGTGCTCAGTCTGTGTACACTTTACATGCATGCCATTCATATGTGTGTGTGTGTGTGTGTGTGTGTGTGTGTGTGTGTGTGTGTGTATAAATGTCATTACAATACAGTTGATAAAATTCAAATTGAAAGGAATCTCTACTGCATTCAAAACAGAAAATTGGTTGGGATTGTTTATCCAGTGCACTAGTCTGAGAAAATGTTTATCTACCATGCCATGATAGTGGTGAAGATGCAATTACTAATTACTGACTGTTTGGTTGTGGGTTGAGAGAAGCTAGCATTAAATTACATGAACAATTAAGTGGCCAGAGGAATCATTAACTGTGGTGAGAAAAAAAAAACCCTTAGATTAAAAATGTGAGTTGAAAACTGAGAAAAGAGTGAAATGTAGAAGCTACTAATGCTCTGTTATAGCCGATTCTCTGGTAGTTAATAGGGCAATTAGTATTACATATTTTCTTTCCATGAACTGACAAATAGTTTCTGATTAGAGTTCAGTGGGCTCACCCTTCAACAACATTTCAATCTAATGATATGCAAAGATGCTAAGGATTAAAGAACATTTTCCCTTAAATCTAATTACAAATTATCACAGAGGCACACGCAGAGAAGCCTACAATGTTATTTATCTTCATTTTATGTCACTGTTTTCTTTAGACCTCTTAAAATTCTCTCTGAGAGAAAATAAAATGCATAAATTATTAAATTTTATTAATAGTAATATAATTCATGGATGATTTCCTGTATTAGAGAAATATAGTGGATAAAACAGTACTCAGGAAGATGCTGCACAGTATTGAACTCATGTAGAAAAGAGGATGAGGCATGAAAGCCAAGGAATTACTTATACACATGGACAAATGCATTTGTAGATCCAGATGATCATTAAATCATGTTTAAAATGATGTTAATATTCAAAATAAAAAGTAAATTAAACATTGCATATAGTCAAGAGAATGATCTAAAAAAATCTATTGTTCTGACACTGCTCATTCCCAATGTCATTAGAGTATGTATTTTGATTCATTTGAACACTGTTGATGAAAGGTCATTTATATTTTAACTTTGTAAATAATGAGTCTTTTGGAAAAAAAAGCAGGTTAGTAACCCAAGTGAGCAACACCATTAGCTTCTCAACACTTAAGCTAATGCACTCACAAGTTTGTGCTCAGCACACAGAACTCATCACAGTTGTGTTTTGCCTGTCTGTAAGGATCTTACTGGAGTCTCTCTTTGTATCAGATAGGGTAAGATTTAACTTGAGCATTTTCAGTGATGGAAAAGCAGATTCTTGGGACCTACTTCGTTAGTGAGCTGTAATCATGTGTCCCAAATTTTATAATCATATCCACACACACAAATTATACTTGGGAACAAAGCATTTACACTGTGAGACATATAGGTAAATGCAAATTATCAATAAACAATATTGTGATTCATAATTTTACCAATTTTTATTTGAAAAAAATAGCTTTGTTCCATCATTAGTGAAAAGGTAAAATGTAGTAAAACTAGAAACTGGTTCACTTGGATTAGGAAAAGAGTATATAGGAAACGTGAATTTTGCAAGGGACTGAATAAGTTATGGACATAGTATACTCTTTATGAGCAAGAAAACCTATGTAAGAATAGCAGGAAACTTGACAGCCTATAGGGAATTTTATACAGCAATAAGGGATCTAGTATCACACAGACAAAATCAGTTTACCTAATGGCAGTTTGAAATGTATTTATTAAAATTAACTTTAAATTGGTATTGGATCTTGTCGCAACTAACTCTACTTTCTCTCTTAATTCCTGTGCATCCTTAAAAAAATGATCTGAAATAATATTGGGATTGGAGAAAGAAGGGAGCCCATGCATATCCTTACCAGTACTTATCTTTCATTTCATACAACTGTCTCTGAGAAGGACATAACGAAGAGAAACATTGAAACAGAATCTTAAAAGAAATTTAATTCATCCCTTCTCTAATCTAGGACATAGTTGCAATGCCTCACAGTTTGTTGTCTCTTTAGAAATTGAATATAGCTTTTACATATACCATTCTCCGAGAAAATTCTTCTCTTGACAACACTTTCTTCAGAGCTGCTTTCATGGCCTCATTTCTCAAGCTGTAGATGAGTGGATTGAGTGTTGGAGGTATCACAGTGTAGAATATGGAGAATATGATGTCCATTGCTGACAGGGAATCTGAAGGAGGTCTTAGAAATTCAAAGCCTGCAGCCGAGAGGAAGAACATGACTACAAACAAATGTGGTAGACAGGTGGAGAACACCTTTGTCCGACTATCAGCTGATGGAATTCTCATTACAGTTGAGAAGATCTGAATATAGGAGAACACTATGGCAATCAAACAGACAAAGGCTGTGGCTGTTGTAAATGCAGCCACTGCAATCTCATTAATGAATTCATAAGAACAAGCTAGTTTTAGCATTTGGGGAATGTCACAGAAGAACTGGTGAATAATTTTCTTCCCACAAAGAGGAATTGAGAAATTAACACCTGTGTGTATGAGCCCAGATAGTCCTCCAGCCATCCATACAGCTATCACTGCACACTTACAGGCATAAGGACCCATAATTGTCTCATACTGTAGTGGCCGACAGATGGCAACATACCGGTCATAAGACATCACTGTGAGAATAGCTACTTCTGATGAGGCAAGAGCTATAAAGAAGAAAACCTGAAGCATACACTGACCAAGAGAAATGAAACCATTGTCCATGAATGAGTTTGCAATGGACTGAGGAACAGTAACAGAGATGAAGCAGAGGTCCAAAAGAGAGAGGTGCTTCAAGAAGTAGTACATGGGGGAATGTAGACGTTGATCCAAGGTGATGATGGTGATAATGAGCAGATTGCCCGTGATGGCCAACAGGTATGTGATCAAAAAGAGCACTGCATGTAAAATCTGAAGGTTACGCTTATCAGAGAACCCTATGAGGAGGAATCCAGTCTTGAAGCTCACATTCATTATGGTCACTCTTGAGACTCAAAGTTTAACTCTATTTAAGAAAAGTTAGAAGAAAATACTGATAGCAAGAAGAACTTGTCATCCCTGAGATTAGTTAACATTCAGTTCTAACAAATATTTAGCAATTTGCTGGAACTAGAAATTTTAAATGTAATCAACAAGTCATAAGAATTTTCTAGAATAGAGCCTGACTTGTCAATATTAGAAAAACTGAATGACTGAATTTGCTTTACTTCAATAAAGCCGGTGGGAATGAGGTCATGTAGTATCCTTTATACATGGAACATTAGCATGGAACATTACAAATAGTAATATATTGCAGCCTCCTCTGATGACTATAGAAAACTCAGTTACAGGTAAACACTATAAATAATTAGAAACAACCCGGAATAAATGTAAGAGAGTTGTCAGTCACTTCAGTGAGAACATGCAGGCAGCTGTGCACTAAGTTTTACATTTTCCTATCTGCACAGGAATAAAATTCTTTCTACCTTTTCTGCTTTCAAAGCCAGTGTCTACTCTTTAGCCATTTGTATTCAATCTCAGTGACTGCTTTGTTACAGTATGATACTCTCTCTCTCTCTCTCTCTCTGTATTAAATATATAGATATTACATCTCATCCATCTTAGACAAAAGCCCTTGTTCCATCCTCAGCATTCTCTTATAGTCTCCTTATTCTTGCTTCTTTGCTTCGGATTCTCATATTCATGGTTAGCTGTCTCCCACTGCATGTCTCTGTTTGTCACATCTCTTTCATCTTTACATTTCATTCAAGCAACTAATTGTTTCTTTAGTTATTACCTCTTGTTACATTGTTGTACATGACTCTTTCATCTTTGGCAGTTTCATTCTTCAACTTTATGCAGTTCCAGTTATGCTGGGCTGAGCTGTGAAACAAATCACCATGACTTTCTTAATTTCACACTTCATTTTCTGATAATTTCATTTTTACAAGTGATATCCAAAAATCTTGGTATACCAAACATTATCTTCCCCAAGATATTTTCTGACTGACCTTCTATCTCTTCACTCATTATTACTTATCAAACCCTCTCAACAACCTGGGTCTAATAATGACGATTTCTTAGATTACTCGCAAAGAACCAATCATATTGTAAGGCTATGCTGTTTCATTTTTTCTAAATCATATTTTGATATTTGAAATTTCAATTTCAAAATGAATTTTGATGTTTGGTATTTGAAATTCTTCCTCTAGGACACCATCTACTTTGCTTGACAAAATATTTGATAATTTTAAGACAGTTATTTCCCTGGTTTAAAATTCTTCTGAACTTAACAGGCAGTCCAAGAAGTGCTTATTCATGGTAGCCCAGATCATGCACATTGAAGTGACTATAATTCATGTGACTTTCATAGATTAACTCACTGCATGTATTTTTCAGCCTATTCAAAGTGAGAGAGAGAGAGAGAGAGAGAGAGAGAGAGAGAGAGAGAGAGAGAAAGGGAGAGAGAGAGAGGACGACATTGGCTTTGAAAGCAGAAAAGGTAGAAAGAACTTTATTCCTGTGCAAATAGGAAAATGAAGAACTTAGTACACAGCCGCCTGCATGTTCTCACTGAAGTGACTGACAACTTTCTTACATTTATTCCTAAACTATTCTTTTAGGAAGGCTGTTGTAAGTTTTATTAGAAGCCACACCTTTGATACCTGATATGGATGCTTGCTCATGCTGCTTAAATCTTAGGTGCATCTTATAGAATTTGGAGAAGTTTAACTCACCGATGCTGATCTTAGTTGGTAGGAACAAATTTCATTGTATATTAGAGACAGAGCATCTTTGTTCTAGAATCAACCCGTGAGATTTTCTTATAAGAAGAAGGCTAAGGACCTTTCACACAAAAATGATATGAAGCAAAGGATGCTTTAACCTCTCATTAGGTTCATGGTACTTGAAGCCGTCCAGGCACCAGGGGACATGCTGTTCCTCTAGGCTAGCTCTCAGGAAAACACTGTGAGTTCAGAGTGTGGAATTTTGAGGAGCTCTTCCTCAGGGACTCACCCAGTGGAGACTCCTTAATTATTCTCTTGATTTAACTGAATGTTGTAATCCAAATACAACAGGTAAAGGAAATAAATAGTTTTAAAAATCTGCTTTCTGAAGTTTATGTTTGTGGAGTTATATATGAAAAGAACCTTTTCCCCTTTATTTTTAATTTCAATTTAATTTGCCATTGATAAATGCATGCACATTTGTATAAGCTTCACTTAAATAGGCAAATATTTAGTAGATATTTGTATATATGAATTCTCAATTACAAGAATTCTTAGCATCAAACCATGTTAGCATTACATGAGCTCCAAGCTTTCTCCAAACACCATGTCTTTTCTAAAATCACTGTAAAGGTGATTCATTTCAAGTCTTCATTTGTGGGGAGCTGACAGAAGGCGGCTATCATCCTTGCAGCCATCTTGAGCCATATACCCTGACAAGAGACTTGATTACAATAACCTACAACAGCTGAGCACACTCTGATAACATCTTGTTTTAGATACCCAGGATTTTCCCTTGGGTGTGTGAGACTTAAAGGTGTGTGAGGCATGACTTAGAGATCAGATTTAGAGACAAGACCTAAGGGCATGACTTAAAGGCATGACTTAAAGGCATGGCTTAGAAGTGAGACATATAAAAGGTGAGAGGCAGACAGAAGAAATTATTATTAAGTATTTGGCACTTAGAGGAAGAACTTGGAATTAAAGACTTGAGACAGGCAACTATTATTAGACATTAGGCACTTATCACTTGGAAGAAGTAACTTGGAACTTGGAGGCACTAGGGACTAGGAACTAGGGACTAGGAACTCAAGACTTGGGACTTGGACTAGGAAGAGAGACTGAAGAATAAACGGGATTGAATCACACTCTGTCTGGTCTCCATTCTTCGAGTCTGTCCTTATTCTCTCTCTTGCTGAACCCCGACCCACAGACCAGAGCTGCTTAGGGCAGTGCAGGCCCTGACAGTTTAGCCCCCAAGGCTTTTGGCAGTGTGTGTTCCAACAATGATAGAGCAGTCCCGGACATTTTGGCCCCCAAATGTGGGCTAGAGTGGTTCTTGACATTTTTGGTGCCCAACGTGAGGCAGAGCAGCACTCAACATTCATTTTAACAGTTAATGTGCTTTTCATGTGAAATATCTTTCTCAGGCTCATGTGTCTGAATGCTTGGTGCTTAGTGATGGCATTGTTCAGAAGGTTGTTGGAATTTTAGGAAGGTTATGTTTCTTTCCATTATGTTGTACATTTGGACCAGGCATTGATGTTTTCTAACACTTCTTTGCTCTCTGCTTCTTCCATATTGATGCAACATGATCAGAAGCTTCATGTTCCTGCTACCATGTCTTCTCCAGTGATGGAAGTATCTTCTCAAACTTTAAGCCAAAAGAAACTCTTTATTCCAAACGTTTCTTCTTACTGGACATTTGTTCATAACTATGAAATAGCTAATAGAGAAAGTAGAAAAGACTTCAAAAGCTTGTGGTCTTATAGGAGGCAAAGTAGGAACTATGGGGGTTAGGTAATCAAAAAAACTTATGAAGGTCAACTCAGTAGGACATTGATTTGGGTTCAATACATCCCCAGTGGTTGTTTTTGCAAGATTGTCTTTTACTTATTTGTGTACTATTTAGTTATACTTGCAAACTCATCATGAAGTTCTTTCTACTCTTCTAAAATTTTCTTTTCATTTTCCAATCCTTTATTTTATTTTTCTATTTTTTCTTTATTCTTAAGAATTCACACATGTAGTCAGTGAATGCTAAGTCTAGTATGTTGGTGAAATGATAATAAATACTTGGACTCAAGTTGCAAAACTTTTATTTGCTCATAGCATCATTGGAAATTGTCCATTTACCTCTAATCAACATGACAACAATTTGTTCTGCTATGAAAACTAGAAATAAAAAGGAAAGGTCATGACTTTTTCTAGGTATTGTGAAGGAAAAAGTTTATTATAGACATGTGGGGGAGTATAGCCAAGGTCAAGAACATCTGGGAAAGTCCAGAGTAGACATGACCCTGAGCCATGTGAAGAGAAGGGAGGGGAAAGGAGAGGGGCAAGAGGGGTACCAGGTGCCTCAAAGAGAGTAGATGAAAAGATTACATAACCAAAATAGTTAGGTGGACACTGGAACAGGGTCCTGAAGGATATAGAGTGAACTTGCAGCC
This sequence comes from Arvicanthis niloticus, assembly GCF_011762505.2. NCBI lineage: Eukaryota > Metazoa > Chordata > Mammalia > Rodentia > Muridae > Arvicanthis > Arvicanthis niloticus. The sequence goes on along the minus strand of NC_047677.1, from coordinate 52,076,587 downwards.
AGTATCTGCTTTGATATGTTAAACAGGCATTTCAGCTGTTTGTCCTGGGTTTGAAACCTAACAATATGAATATTTTTAACTTGTTAAATATGTGTCTATACTTTTCTTTCTATTTGATGGCCACCATTTGCAATATTTGCCAATATGTAAGGATAATTTTTATTGTTTTCAATGTTAAATTATTTTGATTTACCTGCTTGATATTACACATTCTTTAATGCACTTAACCTTGTATTTAGATACATTAAATTCTTTCTAGTGTGGGATTGTCATAGCCAGACCTAACCTGATGTCACTGTGTTACTGCCTGCTCTATCCCAGTCAATTAGTGACACTTCCCCCATAGTCCCCATCCGTGTATAATACTTACACATAACTTCCATGGGGTCGCTAAGGAAACTTAAGATGGTATGAGGCATCCTTTAAGGGCCATTGATCTTTGCTCTGGAATACCTAAGAGATTTTAGTGTCCTGCTTGTAAGATAAGAGTAAAATAATGCTGTTCCTGCTTTCTGCTTTTGTAATCTTTGCTTATTGCTATAGGATTGAAATGGTCTTTTTATTACTATATAGTGGAACAAAAAAAGAACTGAGGAGTGTAAAACAATTTTCTTGTCCAGCCCTGAATTCCAGATAATTATAATGTAAACTTTTGATTCTCATCTTTATAAATTCTTCTTTTAGCTCCTTACAGCACAGCATGTTTGGCTCTAAGGCAATTGTTCTTTTGCTAACAGTAAGAATAAATTAATTCAATCTACATTTGAGTCAAGTCTAAGTCTTTGGGCTTTCCCATTGGTTTCTAATGGTAACAGTAGGAAGTATTCATGTAGAAATATGAGATGTATTTATATGGTGAAAAATTCAAAATGATTTTTACATCCAGTCTCTGAAATACTTCTGGCAAGTCTGTGATGTGGACAGAATCAAATAGATCTTCTGTGTTGGAAATCAGGTGCTCCACCCTGAGTGGCACTTCAGCATCTTAGCACCAGAAGTTCCCTCTCTACCTCACCTGTGGGAACTTACACCATCATCTGTCACTGCCAAGTGTGGTAAATTTCACTGTGGCTATGAGTTGCATATTTTCCTATGTGACATGCACACACTTTAAAAGGTCCCTCTCAACATCATGTCTCTGTTTCCCTGTGTGTCTGTCTCCCTGTGTGTCTGTCTGTATCTCTTTTTCCCATACCCCAACTGCAAGGTGGCCTCTGCTCCCTCCACCTCCAATAATCTTGTATTAGATCTGTTGCATGGCATGATTTATGCAGTGTACCTTGACCTGGATTAGTCAAGGTCCAGGTGCTGCCTAATCCTAAAGTAGGTGCTGAAGACTCGGTAGGATATCCTGGTGCCTGTGTGCTCCCTTCTTGTGGGTCTGAGCTACACTAGGACCCTATATCTTATCTCCAGTCTTCCAACAATGGTTCGTCATCCATCGATTGGTGACTGATCCATGTCAGTCAGTGTAAACGCTTCCCTGAGTCTCTGGTGTAGTACCCACTCTGACTCTTTGGTGAGACTTCATGTTTTCACCTTCTGGTTTTGTTGGAAAGTCCTGGTACCAGGCATCCACATCTCCTTGGTTTTTTAGCCCTGGCCCTTGGACTGTGAAGTGACAACCCACTGTCCAACTTGGGTCTTTTTTATCTGGTCCTCCGTAAATCTTTGGGATGTCTTGGACTTCAGGCTTTGGAGCTCCTTCTCTATCTCACATATGGGAACTGCTTCATCCACCTCCTTCTTTCCCTTTGGGATTTTTCTTGGAGAACCTCTGACCACTGCATCAAGTGCCCAACTTAAGAGCCTCTAAACGTATCTGCCCCTTTCAGTCAAATTTGGCCTTCATATATCCCTTAGATAAGCCGCTAACCAAATGATCAGGGGAACATAAAAATTCCTAATTCCCCTTTTCTTTTTTCTTCACTGAGTCCTGTTTGTTTCTGTCTGGTCTCCCTGCCCTTCCCCCACCAACCCCCAACCCCCACGGTGTTAAGATGGGAGCAGGGGGAAAAACAAAGGAGAAGGCCAGCTGTGGTGTGTTCAGCACAACCTGCAGAGCTTGCTGGAAATAACCCTCTTAAGGTATGCAGATCATTTGTTTATGAATTTGATTCCAAATTCTGGAGTCGGATTCTTAAACTACTGCTTCCCTCTAGCCCACCTTGTCCTCATGTGACTCTGGCCTTAGATCCAAAAACAATATCCTAAGATTATGCTGTAAACTCTTATCTCAAGATTTGTAAATTGCTCATTGGGTATGGTTTGAAATCTATATAAATTGTAGCAAAATGTGACTTTAAACTTAAAACAAAAGGTTTATTCTGAACCCTTCTGGTCCATGTGGACATCTCCCTTCGCTCCTGCTCTCTCCTGGGCATCTCTGGCTCTAGGCTGCAGTCCTGAAACTTCAGCTCACACCTCACTCTTAGAACTTACAGCAACAGTGTTCTGCTTTGCAATTCCCTTTCTCTGTTCCTCCACTGACTCAGATTTTATTACAACAGCTTGATCTTAGTACAACCAATGGCCAAAAATTGGTAAACTTGGTTTTGAAATGCTCACAAATCATTAACAATTTCTATTGCCACAAAAAATGATCCTCAAATATCTTAAATTTAAACTTGCTCTGCTCTATATTTCCAAAAGTCTCTTACCTCTGAGGTTCTACTTCCCAGTCTTAGAAATCTTTTCTTTATGATTTTTTTTTTTTGCACTCTAATCTCAAAAAAATTCTTAAGTTTATACTGTAAACTCTTATCTCAGAATTTGTAAATTTTTATAATCATATATTAATATATATCATTTTAATTATAAGCCTTTTATATAATATATCTTAATATCTGTATAAGTAGGAAAATTGTTGCTTTTAAATAGCAACCATGTGGCTCTCCCCCATCTTTGCTGGTGATCCCATCAGGATGTAAACAGTCTTGTGGCTGGCAACCATCTTTACTAAGGTTAAACAGTACATGCTATGTGACCTCACCATCTTAAGATGATGACATGGCATAAAGCAACAATTGTAAAACTTCTTAGTCCTCTCCATTTCTCACTGTATCTTCTTTTATACTAAGGTAAAAACAAGGCTCAAATATTTTGAATTATGTATAATGCTAGAAAATTAAGGTTATATTTGCTACAACATACTGTATATGCCATTCAATTCTTTTTCAAATATACTGTATATGATGATAAAAATTTGAGGTTATTAGGCTCTATTTAGATTAATAAAAGGTAACTTAAGATGTATGCCTAATGACTTATGTCTTTGATAACTGGTTAACACCAGGCTGCTAGAAAACTTAGAAAAGTAGCAAAATATGTTTGATAATCAAAATTTATAAATTTCTAAGGTCTACTCATGTTCACAGTAATAGTTGTCTAGCTTCCTTTGTCTTTTAAGCTTTAGCTATTTGGATAAACTAAGCCATACAAAAACTGCAATGGCCTATAATGGTGCACTATAAAAGGATCAACAAAGTTGCCATGCTCTCTATGGACTGTGTCTATGATTAAAAGTTTTATTTTGATACTAGAAGAGCTTCAATTAAAAATTGTTATTTTAAAGCCTAAATATAATAGATATGGAATATAAAGTCATAGTCTTTTTTTTTTTTTTCCTTTTTTGAGACAGGGTTTCTCTGTGTAGCCCTGGCTGTCCTGGAACTCACTCTGTAGACCAGGCTGGCCTCGAACTCAGAAATCCGCCTGCCTCTGTCTCCCAAGTGCTGGGATTAAAGGTGTGCGCCACCACTGCCTGGCTCATAAAGTCCTAGTCTTATTAAGTAAATCTTAGACTTACTAAATTATTATAAACTGTTAAGGATAATTAAGAAATGCAAGTTAGGGCTGGAGAGATGGCTCAGCGGTTAAGAGCACTGACTGTTCTTCCAGAGGTTCTGAGTTCAATTCCCAGCAACCACATGGTGGCTCACAACCATCTGTAATGGGATCTGATGCCCTCTTCAGGTGTGTCTGAAGACAGCGACAGTGTACTCACATACATAAAATAAATAAATAAATAATAAATCATTAAAAAAAAGAAATGTAAGTTAATATTGTCAATCATCTTATAAACAAATTCTTTAATGTGTTCAGAACTGTACTTGTAGTCATGGTAATATAATTAATTACAGGAATAAGTTTTATTCAGTTTTCAAAGTTAAGTAACTAAAGCAAGTAATTAAATCAGGTATACTTAATAGATGGTCCTCAAACTCTTCAGAGATCTACAGAAAATGGCATTTATAATGTTCAATAAAAAAAGCTTTTCATGATAGAGATACATGCCATCTCCTGGCACCCCTGATCTTCTCCAAAGAAGATGGGCACAGAACAAACTCCACCGGGAGCTTGCTTTAAATGTGTCAAGGCCAGCTATTGGGTGAAAAACCGCCCTTCACCTTGTCTGCTGCCAGATGCTGTCCAAACTCTGGACAAGTAGGACATGAGAGAGTGAATTGCTCTACTTTGCCTAGAAAGGTAGATCAGTTGCCCCAAGTTCCTACCCTATAGAAAAGTCTATCAGATTTCTAAGCCTGGCAGCCATAGACTGATACTGACCTGGGACCTCTTCCAAAATGACCATGAAGGTGACTGTCTAGGTAGTTGGTCAAGTCTCTGTTGTTTTTAAAACTTAACATTCTAATTGATTCTTTGTGAATTTCACATCATGGGCCCTAATCCCACTCATTCCCCAGTTGCTCCATATCTGTCTTCCACCCTTGTAACCACCCCCCCCCCCCAAAGCAAAACAAAACAAAACCAAAACAAAAATGTTCCATCTTTCTGTGGAAACTGCAGTTTGTCTTGGTGTGTCATACAGTACACCCTTTTGCCCAAACAGCTTTACTTGCAAATATTCATTGCAATGAATCATCATTGGTCTGATTTGGGGCCTCTGGCTTCTGCAAAACCATCAATACTAGACCCTCACCAAGAATCCTCTCAGATTTCCTGCTGTTGTTCTGAGTCATAGAGATTCTGTAGAAATAGTTCCTTCATACACTCCAGCAGCTCATTAATAGTTTAGATGTCTGGGTGGGCCAGCTCAAAGCCCTGGATCTGGGCCTGGGTGGTAGCTGAGTTGGACATCGTGCCAGCTCTTCCACCCCCACATCACCAGGGCCAGCTTTCCCCTAACTGCTCATGTGAAGGGTGGGGCCAACTCTCTCTAATACCATCACCATGGAGGGATGGGGACAGCTCACCCACACCCATGTTGCACAGGCCAGATCTTCAGTGCTTTCCAAGATGAGTGGTGTGGACAACTATCGCTACTGCTACAGCTGGTGAGGGGTGAGATCTGCTCAGAAAGCTCTCAGACATCAACTTGTCTTCAGGCAGCAGATCTGAATATTTGCATGACATATATGGGCCAAGGAAATTGACACAGATCCCTGGATAAATAGAACCAGAGTGTATCTCTTCTACAATACGGATTTTAGTACAAATTACAAACAATGCTATTTATGAGTGTATTTTTTACAATATGGATTTTAGTACAAACTACAAACAATGCTATTGCTAACATGTCTAAGACATCTCTACAGTGTGGATTTCTGTACATGTTACAAACAGTCTAAAACTGATCTTCTTTTTTAATAAACATAAAAAACTTGCTTGTAAGTGAGCCACACTCCTCCATTCCTCCATTGTCACAGTCTCCAGGTTTCTCCCCCCTGCTTTCTTCTACAATAGACTATAGCTGTAAGATATAAACCCTTTCCTCCTCAAGTTGCTTTAGGTCATGGTGTTTGTCACACATAACAATAGCAAGCAAACTAGGACACCTCTTTTTTTTTTTTTTTTTTTTTTTTTTTTTTAAGTGGATACAGGAAGCAGAGGGAGGGAGGGACTTGGGTGGCAGAGGGGAAGGGGAGGGGGAAAAGGATCAGGTATAGGGAAGGGAACATAAGAGAAACCCAGAGGGCCAGGAGAATGGATGGAAATATTCAGCCTTTGAGAATGGGAGATAGGAGGACCCTCTAGAAATTCCCAGAGACCTGGGAGGTGAGAAATTCAATGGGGTGACTTTAGCCACAATGCCCAACAGTGGATGATATGTTTATAAAAAGAGAAAGAGAAAGGGAATATGTTCTATGGGTGTGTGGTGAGGTATGGGGGAAGGTGATGTCTCAGCTAGGCCATGCCAAGGCATCCCTTCCCCCTGAGGGACCAGCTACACAATGGTATAGTATAGAATAGAGTTTATTCAGGGCATGGGGAGGGAAGTTAAGAGGGTAGCAGAGGCAGAAAAAGGCAGAGAGAGAGGAAAAGAGAGTAGAGGAGTGGAGGCTGGCCATGAACATGTAAAGAGCTGGGGGGGGGGGAGTGAAGGGGAAGGGACAAGGGGACAGAGGGATCAAGAGATCAAGAGAGAGCAAGAGTGCAAGAGAGTAAGAAAGAGAGGAGAGGGCAAGCAGCCCCTTTTATAGTGGGCCAGGCCTACCTGGCTGTTGCCAGGTAATTGTGAGGAGGAGCATACCTGGCTGTTGCCAGTTTAGACAGAATGCTAATGTGGGGACAGGGAACTCAGAGTCCACCTCCAATAGATAAACAGGGCCCCAAGTGAAGGGACAGGGTTACCAACCCACAGTCAAAATTTCTGATCTGAACTGTTCCAGTCTAAAAGAGCTGCAGGGACAAAAATGGAGAAGAGACTGAAGGAAAGGCTGTCCTGTGACTGGCCCAACTTGGAATACATTTCAGGCGGTGGGGGTTGGATGGAGCTGTCCAAGCTCCAAGGCTTGTCACTATTACTGACGCCATGATGTGCAGGAGCCTAGGATGGCTGTCCTCTGAGAGGCCCTACCAGCAGCTGACTGAGAAAGATGTAGATACTTTCACCCAACCAGTGGACTGAAGTCAGAGACCCCTATGGAGGAATTAGAAGAAGGATTGAAAGTGCTGAAGGAGAGGGTGACCACATAGGAAGACCAGCAGTCTCAACTAACCCAGACCCCAGGGAGTTCCCAGAGACTGAGCCACCAGACAAGCAGCATACACAGGCTGGTCCAAGGCCCCCAGAACATATATAGCAGAAGACTGCCTGGTCTGGCCTAGGTGGGAGAAGATACGGCTAATTCTGGAGAGACTTGAGGTCCCAAGGAGGGGAGGATATAGGGAAGGGGAAGGAGGGGGCACCCTCTTAAAGGCAAGGGAGAGGGTGAATGGAGTGAGTAATGGGAGGGTACTAGGAGGGGGGCAGTGGCTGAAATATGAACAAATAAAATTAATTTAAAAAAAAGTTCTTGTAAAGGTAAGGGAATTTTCTTGAATCTACCTCTCATGGGTCAAATGGACTCCAGATAAGTATCCCTGTCAATCAACAGCTTGTTTCTGACATCTGTTTATTCTTATGGATAGGATCCCTTCCCCTTTTTCTGGTCTCAGGACTCCCCTCCTCCAACTACCAGGACCATGGACCTAAGAAAAAATAATTTTCCTTTAAACCCCTTGACTATCTTCTGCCCCTCATCTGTTCTAGCATCCTGCAAGGTCCAAATGTTTCCTCCACATCTACATCCCAGACAGCTTCAAAGGCTAGCCCCAGATGGTCCAGCCTCACAGATTGCTTTGCCTGTACTTTCTGAATCCAAGATCATCCCACAGATCCTAGACAGTCAGTGAACTAGCCAGCATTCTTAGGACTTGAATCTCCAAAGATGTTATCAACTTCAGACAACAGGAAGCAGTGTAAGGAGCACTGGGGCCTCATTCCTGCCTCACCATCACCCCTTTCAATTTCCTCACCTTTTTGAACAAACAAAAGGGAGGAATGTTCTAAATCAGGGACTCCATCAGCCTACCTTTCATTGGCTTAGCACCTGCAGCTTACATTATTACCTGCTATTGATGCTTGATGTGGCACATTTTCACTCTCATTGTGAGCTCCGTCTTTTCCTGTGCAACAGGCACATCCTTTAAAAGGTCCTTCTAGATGTCAGGACTCTCATTTTCCCTGTTTCCCTGTCTCTCTGCTTGCCTGTCTTTACTTCTCTTTTATGTCTTCACTCAAGACAGCCTCTGTTTCCACTTTCCCCAATAAACCTCTCCTATTAGATATGTTGCATAGTGTGGTCTATGCAGCATAACTTGGCACAGACCCAACAAGGTACCTTTTGCTGTCTAATCCTAACATGGTGGGCTTGGGGAATTATATGAACATCTCACAACAGCAAAACATTTCTTTGGTGATTTTGTTTAGGAATTCACACTGCTGTCATAACTAAATGCTTATTCCAATATATAATAAAGGTTTTAATGGTTAATGCTTGAGTTTTATCTAGACTTGAAGGAAACCTTAAGCAAACAAAGATGTAATTTTTTCATTTACTCTCAACATCACACGGTCTCTGAGAATTAACACTGCTTGAAGAATAGACATTAATACTATGCACTTGTTTGTTGATACAAGTTAGCATATATTGTATGTTGTATTGTTGAGAATCCCACATAATAAAAGGCAATAGTTTGTGAGAAATGCTGAGATAAAAAAGCTTTGTAGACTTGTATTCCTTTTCAGATTGTACTTAGCTGAGGAAATGGACTATCTTCTTGTATAACAATGGGCCACCAAGGTTTTACAAAAGGCTTCTCTAATGTTCCAGCTTCATTTGCCTCACCAATTGGAACCACAGGAAAAAAGAGAAGTTACCCTGGCATCAGTGACAGGAAATGCACTGTTGTATTCTTTGTTTTAGAAAGAGATAGAAATGTTGCAGAAGTCCTTGTAGTGTATGTAGCTCAGTCCTCCTTGTTCTGTTTTCTGAGCACTTATGTCTACAGCATGACACTGAGAAGCAGAAGGCTAGAAGTCTTCTCTGTGAGTTAACAAAGGACAGAGTAAGTAAAAGACTTAAATAGGACTAATCTGTCCATATGAAGAAAGAAAGACTCATCGCATTGTTTGGGTTAATCAGTGTTGCTGAAAGAAGCAACTATAAAATATTTTTAAATATGTTGTCTGGTAAACAAATAGCATTCACACATGAGAAGAAAAGTCTCATGAACTGTAGCATCTCAATTTGCTGGAGTACTTTAAGTTATGGATGAGATTTTTGCACATATTCTATATTTGATGAGATCTTAATGGTTTTAATTCCAAGTTTCCATAATTTTGGAAGTATAGACCATTAATGTTGCTAATCACAAACCCATTTAAATTAAATTTCAGAATCCTCACCCTAGAACATTTGTTCCACAAAATTTTTTTTAAAAAGTAAAACAAAAAAAGGATTTTCAGAACATTAAAATTTTTTTTATCAAGACCTTAATCTATTACTTAGAAATAGTGACAGAAAAAAAGAAGTAATATTTATTAGGTGCATGTTTAGATATTCACACCTTATACTTTATATTGTATGATTTGTATAAAGAAAACCTATGAATGTATACTCACAGTATGAAAATGACACATTATTCATAATGAGCATATGTTTATGATTTTATAAATTATCGCATAGAAATTTGCATAGGTTAATGAAATGAGAAATAACTTTTTTTCACTTAGGCACAGTAAAAGCCAAATTCAACCTATAAACCCCACCTGCCCAAGGGCCAGGTAAATTTCTAGAGTTCCAGAAATTGTAGTTCTTGAAAAATAACAAGCCACATGGGAAATATGGTGGCTATATGGTTTTGTCCTTTAAAAGCCCCTATGACATGTGACTCATTGCCATTTGCTGGTATTTCAGAGAGCAGACCTGACCAGAGTCCATCATGGTCAGTATTTAATTAAAGTTTGCTTCAAGATTGGTTCCAAATTGTGGAACTTGTTTTTTCTTGTAAATCTCACTATTAATAAAACATCTACAATTTCTTTTATAACTTCAATTTTAAGTATTAAATTCAATGTACTTTTAGGAAAATTTAAAGCACTTTCAAGTATTACCCAGATGCCTTCACCCCACCTCTCTGTCCCCTTTCCTCTCCCTGTCATGCACATTGAATTATGAAAAGTGTTGCTGCACACATTTGGTGAAAAGAGTGAAACAAATTGCCTTACACATAAAACTTATACTTGTTGAAGAAATTGTGTTTATGATTCAATATGATTTTTACTCCTATTAAGGCATTAATGCTAGTATTTGCTAAACTCAAATTTCCTTTACAGCTTTACCCAATATGTGTTAGTTAATCAGTCAAAAGCAAAAAGTTATAAAATATTTAATATATTGACCAAAGTTTTAAATTTAATATTATTATTCTCACAACCATACATTGAAATAGAATGAATATGCCTTGAATGAAAAACTGCCTTTTCAAGTGTAAAAATATCATTTGACTTAACTTTCTTCAGCTAGAACATTTTCAACATTTGGTGTTCTAGTTAGTGTTTCTTGTGCAAATCGGTGCACTGTTCTGCCTTTTTCTAGATTAGACATTTTTAAGGCATGGCCTATTTATTGAGTAACAACCCTAAAATGTGTTGTGTATGTGATGAAATATTAGACAAGGTTTTTTGCAAAATAATTTATGTATAAAACTGTGATCTGCAAATTTTCTTACAGATTTTTCTTATGCACTTCAACACCAGTGTCTTTGCTGTGACTCAGAATCACAAACATTGTGGCCGTGTGGTGTTCTATGAACCCTTCAGTCACTGTGCTCAATCCTGCTTGCAGCTCAAGCATACCCTAAGGTTATTGCCACAATGAGAGATCTACTGCACTTTTATAAGTATGTAAATGCAGTATATGTTTCACCAATAGTTGACTGTTTCCTTCTTGGTCCAGTTACTCTTGTGATCTCTGTGGCATTTGTTAGATGGTTCCCTCATGAATTCCAAGTCCAGAATCATCTTTGAGAAGCAAATCTGTTTATTCTTGCTTCTTTGGTCTTTTTTAGCTATTGCCTTGTCTTGACCCAAAACTCCTTTGTTAGTGCCCTCCTCAGGGCAGCCTTCACATCCTTATTCCTTAAAGTATAGATGAATGGGTTGAGGGTAGGTGTGACAATACCATAGAACAGAGCCATGATCTTGCCCCTATCATGAGAATAGCTTGAGGGAGGCTGAACATACATACTGATAGCTGTGAAGTAGAAGAGGAAGACCACCAGCAGATGTGAAGCACAGGTATTAAATGCCTTCCAGCGACTCTCAGCAGAACGGAGTTTCAGCACTGCCTGAGCAATGAACACATAGGTGCCCAGGATGAGGCTGAGAGGCACCAAGAGCAGCAAAGCTCCAAGAACATTAAGCTCGGCTTCATTCACAGTTGTGTCAATGCAAGCTAGTTTCAAAAGGGCTGGAACTTCACAGAAGAAATGGTCTATTACCCTCTGTCCACACCTTGGGGCTACCACAGTGAGGGTGGACTGCACAAGAGAGTTTGCAAATCCACTAATCCAGGTCCCTGTGGCCATATGAATGCACCGTTTTTGGTTCATGATGATAGGATAGTGAAGGGGCTTGCAAATGGCAGCAAAGCGGTCAAAGGCCATGATGGCCAGAAGGATGCATTCAGTTGAGCCCAAGGCCAAGAAAATATAGAGCTGGGCCACACAGCCACCATAGCTGATGGTCTTTTCGGGCCCTCTAAGGTTGACCAACATCTGAGGGACAGTGCTTGTAGTATAACAGAGGTCTAGAAGAGAAAGGTTGGAGACAAAAAAGTACATGGGGCTGTCAAGCTGGGGATCTAGGCGGGAAACCAGGATAATGGAGATATTACCAAATAAAGCAAATATGTAGGCCACCAGAAAAATTACAAAGAGAGGTGTCTCCAGCCAAGGCCGGTCAGAAAATCCCAATAAGATGAAGTCATCTACTGAGCTTTGATTGTTGATCCACATATTAGTATTAACAGGTAAAATTCTAGCTTTACCCTGTAAATATTCAATTTCAGGGATGGTCATTACTCAGTTAAGAGGAAACATTGGAGCATTAGAAGTAATACATGCTGAGATAAGATTCCTGTTTTCTCTCTGTATAGGGTATCGACATGGTTATAATAGTGAAAGATCAGTAATGAACCTGGGGAATTGATTGCTGGTTAATTCAGGTTAGTTATTCTCTGGATTTTGGTATATTTTCTTTTAAAATGTTTCAGCAGTAATACCATTGGCTTGACATAATTTGGGCATTTAGTAGTGACAACATAGTATAAATTAACACAAATTTGGAGAAGACAAAGTTTCTCCAAACCACTTGAACAAAGTAGCACAGGCAGAGTGCAGTGGGTCTGTGTTTTAGACAGGGCTGAGGCACTTTGACACATCTATCTTTCTCACAATGAGAATAAGACCAGGAATCTCTTGGGACCTGGAACATTTCATAAAACCTGGGTGATAAGATGTCATGTCAGGACTCCTTTTGTTCTTTCCAAGTTCTTCCGTCCATCCTCTGGCGAGATAAAAAGCATCATAGAAGAACAAGGCAAAACGTTTAAGCAAGTTTTTAGAATTTCAGGCCTAAGATATTTGTAGATTGTGAACATGCTGTTTAAAAATATCCATATAAAGGACTTTTAATCTTAGATAAACACCAGAGTTTCAAATATTTAAATCCTTGTGTAATCTGTGTATCAGTTTCTAATTGCTCAGTGTTATCAGCACACACACATGTACAATTTCCCTTCTGCCTCCTTTATTCTGAGATACGACTCACTAGTTCTACCATGTCTACCACCTCAGCTGTCCCATTTAAATCTCAAAAATTCTTTATATTATCACGTATGAAAAGTAACCTCAATGGCCAATTCTTCTAATTCTTGTCTTAAATTTGTTTTTGTTGGGCTGGGAAATAGGCTTGGTTGGTAAAAGGCTTGTGGCCCAAGCCATATAACCCAAGGTTTATCACTGGAGCCTCCTACATTATTAAAAAAGCAATAAGGCCACATGTGGGGATAGTGAACCACATCTGTAATCCCAATACTTCTTCAGTAAGATGGGAGACAGAGGACTTGCTAGAAGTCCGTATGTTCATTGCCAGCAGCAGAAAAATAAGATACCGTGTTTTAAAATAAATTTGAAGAAATGATTCCTGACATTAATCTCCTCTCACAAGCCTTCATATTCAAATACCCACACTCACATACAAATGTATGTACACAAAATAAACACATGCTTAAATTTGTTTTTGTTTAAATTCCCATATTTGGATAAATTCGTCCTGTATTTCTTTTTGGTTATTTTATAAAATGCATTGTTTTCTTCTTTGTTCAAATCCCAGTTAGTCTGCTTACTAATTTTGTGTAATTTTGAGTGTCATTGTTTTGTGCTTCAATATTCTTCTTTTCTAAAACAAGCATAGCAACACTTATATAAGTAAACATATTCAGCAATATAATGTAAATTGCAAGCCTAGCCCAGTTTCAGTTCTATATCAATTATCTATGGATTCTTTATTAACGTAGTAGAAGTTTCCAAAAATACTATGTTTGCTTTATTGTGTACCTACACACACTGCATCATTAACAGATATCTATTAGGTTGTAGTAAAAATTACATGACTGAGCCGGGCAGTGGTGGCACACGCCTTTAATCCCAGCACTTGGGAGGCAGAGGCAGGAGGATTTCTGAGTTCGAGGCCAGCCAGTTCCAAGACAGTCAGAACTACACAGAGAAACTCTGTCTCGAAAAAACCAAAAAAAAAAAAAAAAAAAAAAAAAAAAAAAAAAAAATTACATGACTGATAAGAAGTCAGTTTCAGATTCATTGACTATTTCTGACCCCTTGTTTTATCCCACCCTATCATTACAATAAGACAGTGAAAATCTTAAAGGCTTCTTTAGCCAGGCCTATTTTCTAAGTCTGTGTTATTACTCTGGGTATTAAATGAATAACAGTGAGGAATGATAGGGAGAGATATTTCTTCAAAGCTAGACCTCAGTCTCTATCTATAAATCTATAAATGTGATAGCATACCGACAATCTCAGCCTTTTGGAGGCAGAGCAGGATTGAAAGCTTGAAGCCTGCCTGGACTACATTGCATGTCCATGTCTAAAGAAATTATAGAAAAAGACAGACATCATTAAATCTAAAACAGAGTTTAGTCATAACCCCAATGCCTTAATTTTTTTATCCTAATTATTTTGGTATCCAAAAGTGATAATTCCCTTTGGTTTATATTTTCCTGTATCATCAGAATTTTCATCTGAACCAGTTCTTATTTGCTTATTCATTAAATCTGTAGTGATAAAGAAACGTGAAAGCAGACACATGGAATTCAGATTAATGACCCACAATCTGTAGCTTTCCAACTATTGTCCTATTTTCATCTTGAGAGGATGCTAGTTCATTAGGAACTTTCATACACAGTTGATTGTTCATATCTCAGCAAGACTTTTTTTAGTGGTCCTTGATATTCAAAGAGTTATATAGAAAAGCAGCTTTAGACTCAGCATTTCAGAAATGATGGCTTGAGGCCTGCTGAGGTTGCACTGACTTACGAAGCTCTTTCTTCCCCTGCTTCTCATGCTGATGTAAAGTTGAACTGTCCATATCCCTATTGAAAGTGTTACCATAACTATAAAAATCATTTTGAAATACTTTCTTCTTTATTAATCCTTCAGAATTTGCAGTTCTCTCAAGGTAAATTCCATATTTATCACACATACCAAGATTATATCCATAAAGAGATTTTATATATATGGTATATATTTTTATATGTGGATATAAGTATATACCATATATATGATATCATATATATTGTTAGTAATATACATAGCATGTATACATACACATATATATAGTAGGAGTCTGGGTTTTGAACTGAGTATGTTTTCTTGATTAGAGTAATTGGGTGATTATAAGTGACAAGTAACTATAAGACTTTATAAACAAAAGCATGTATTAGACTATATACCATATAATAGGTGTATACTTCATAATAGTTAATTTGAAAAAAAATTCTGATAGGTAAGATTACATTAGTATCTTGATATCACTATTTCTTCTTGTCTTTAAACTTAATGGGTTCCTTTGATATTTTATCTCATCTGTTTCCAGAAAAACCTTTTAGTTTTTTATCCCATGCCTGAGATATAATAAAAAATATTATATGTTTTACCCTTAACACTTTTATTCTTATACCTCTAAGTATAAAATTCCTGTCACTAACCAATAAATACACTTATTTACTTGGTAAGAATCAGTGGGCTTTGATTCTTCATAACTTCATATGTTGTGAAGTTATGGGTATCACTTCATAACTTTTAAGGATTCCACCAGTTAAAACAAATCAAAGTACTTAGATATAAACTCTGTATTGCTTTCACAACCACTGAAAATTAAAATTCATTTATTTTGTAATTAAAAAAATAGCTGTACAATTTGATATATGATGTAAATTAAAATGTAACCAATAGCAATGATATGAATAACTTACACAGTAAAGTTACTATGAAGTTGCTCCAGAAATTTCCAGATGCCTATGACCATCTATGGAAAATTAAGTTGATTATTGAGACTTCTACCTTATAGAGTTAGTTCTTTTTTACCACACTAATTCCATTCCTCATTTCAAATTTGTCCCACATAATTCCACTCCTTTTCCACTTCTCACCCAGGAACTGTGTCTTTAGAAACAGTGCTTCAGAAACATGCTAATTTCTTGTATTACTTTTCAAGGAGATGGAACAGGCAGCATTTCCTGTAGAGTAGAAGAATGGAGTTTTATTTGGTATTAAAGACAACCTTTATTTTTCTTTGTACTCATGACCCAAATTTTGCCTTGAGAACAGATGAAGTTTTTGCTTAGATTGCAGATTTAGTCATGGATGGTACTCAGCATTCACATAACTTCTGCACAATTAGAATCTCTCAAAGGACAACTGCAGAATGTTGCCTTTGTCCTGTGTAGATGAGTGCTTTGCAAAGTCTGCATTCAGAATATTATCTTTGAAGTTCTGAAAAATTCATAGTATTTTTCTAAACTGTAAATAAAAGCCAAGGTTCTCTTACTGTGTTTCACAGTGATTATCACTCCATTTTCCCAATCTTTACATTTCCCCACCATTTCTCTCCAAGTAGGTACAGGACTTTGTTTCTATTGAGTTTCTGAAATATGCATGGACTGTTTCCAATAATTTCAAACTATATAGTTATAATTTATAACTGTGATTTTAATATTATATAAATTATATAATCATAAAATATATACAACTACAATACAATATAATGTAATAAAATATATTTTATAATCATATATACATATAATTTTTCTAAAATATGTGATATATTATATATATTATATATCATATATATATACTATAAACACACATACATATGTTACATATAATAATATAATATTAAATATACTTATATATTATATAATATTAATAAAATACTGCTTATTGTTTTGAAACATGGTAGAATATAGGATCATAATTAATGTATTTTTTCAGAGATTTTAAGTAAAATGTGTACAAGCACATTTTGGGGAAGATATTTTCTCCCTGACCATATGATATCCATATATACTTAATATAATTTAAAAGTATTTAATATAAATACTAAATACATAATACACTATGTGTAATATTAGCATATATATTAAATAATTATATATTATATAATAATAAAATTTATTATATGTGTAATAAATTAATAACAGTACTAACAGTACAGTTTTTATATATGGATAACAGCATATTTCTACAGTACTTTATACACTCCTAAATATTAAATATTTATAGGAATATAGAAGAAAAGTGAATAGTGATAAAAGATCAATTCTTATATCATAAGGTGGAATTGAGAGAAAAAAGTGGAGAAGGAACAAAGAATGGGAGGGAAAGACTCATTTGAGGAATGCACACCTGTTGCACTGACTCACAGAAGATGCTGAAATCAGTGCTTGTTACATAGAAGCACAGAAAGAACAAAACTGTAAAATGTGGGAGACAGTTAAGGCTAACTTAGGCAATCCAGTTTATTTGCCTTGAAAGGACTATGGGGTGAGGGTTGGTTGACTTTCTGATATATAAGATAATTATGGTGGTTAGGGAAATTTAATTTACCTAAATCAGAAGTAAAAACATGCTGTGGTCCCCGTGAAGGGAGGAATTAGATATGCAAGATGTATCTAATTGGTCTCATAAAAAAGTGTGAAAGGAATGGAGGGTCCAGAGATGGGACTCTGATGTTAGGGCTTAAGGCAGAGGGCTAACCCTGTCAGATGTTTAAATTGTTCTGTGCTCCTCACTTTCTACACTGGCTCAGATATATGCTACTAAGCCAAATTTGCTTAGATATTGCTATGGTTTTAACTCCTGATTTGGTTATTAGATGCCCTTATTTTTAATAGTCAAATTTAAACAGCTTTGAAGTTATTAATATGTTTGGGCTTTCAGTACTAAATAGATTTGTACACAAAATTTTCTATTTTAACACCCACAAACATTGAAATGCAAAAGTCAATCTGGAAAGTGCTAAAAAGTTTATCTACAGATATAAATGAATATACAAGTTTCTGAATGTAAATAACATGAGCAGTGTAAGTATATTCTCATAACCTTCTAATAAAACTGTATGAGAAGGATCTATGGGTACTAAAATGCACCTATCAGGTTTTCTCTAAATGCAAATATATATATATATATATATATATATATATATATATATATATATATATATATGATCCTTCTCATGGCCATACTTGATTGGTTGTTACAATAAGCCTCTAAGTAAATAGTATTATTGGTTTTTCAATTGAAGGGAAGAACAAGTATAAAGAGATTACATCCAGCACTTGCTCAAGTTTGTGCATGTAAATTAAAAAACAAAGATCGAATAATGTTAGATTTTGAGTCCAGTATCAGTACAGTTTTCATAGTTCTTAAAATGAAAATGTGGATGACATTTCAGTTTAAAATTATTGTTCTATATATTTTTCCATGCCATTCCTGGGAGCCATAGCAAAATTAAATAAATGACTGGTTTGATTCACCTCCCCTCTCCAGATTCCTCCTTTGTTTTCCTGGTGCTAAGTCTATGGAGTTTGTGCATAATGATCAGGAATGGAAGGAGACTGACCTGTGGCTCAGCTAGGGCATGCGGACCAGTTTCTGTCTGAATCTCGTCTTTGTGACCTATGAAAAGGCCAAATTTAAGTAGCTAACTCCAATTTATGACTTTTTCCGGATTCACAGATCAACAGGGAGCTTTCCCCAATTTCCTTAGTTGCATCCTGTTTTAAACCTCTGAGGTTCAGCGTAATTATCACAGTTGTTGCCGGCATGTCCAGAAGAAGAGAACCTGAGGGACCAGACAGAAAGAAAACCCCAGAAACAAACAAGAAAAAGAAATTTAAAACAAAATGTAAACTTTATTTTAGTAAAGAAGAAATCAAACCAATTCAAATAAGACCTGGTCAAATAAGACAACTTTTAGATTGGAACTAGTAATAGATAAACTTTCCTTCATATGTGTTTATTGTTTTGAGAAAACTGGTACAACTTCATACAGTTGTGAAATATATATGTATAAAGAGAAATTTGATTATATATTTGTTTGTATGGACCTGGACACCACTCATCTTTTAGGCAAAGTTTTGAATTGTTGCCACTTATAACCTACATAGATCTCCTAGGCTAGCTTCTGGCTCCATATTTTTACTCTCTACTTATGTACTGGATTTGCTTTAAATTTTTTTTCTCTCTCTCATTTTATGAACTGAAGTTCATGTGAAGATTCCTTGTATCAATTGTGAATCTCACATCATCAAGGAGAAAAATCCCTTCCACACAACGTGATTGTACCTATTTCAATTAAATTCTCTGGAAAAATTTAGAAAATCCCACATCAACATATTTTAAAACAATAAAAATTTTAATATACAAATGAAATAATTGGGAAAAGGTATTAAAATCTCTGAGGCCTTAAATGAGATATGTTTTGATAAAAGTTAAATTTCTACAAAGGTGAAGAGATGATTACCATAAAGGAAGGAGAACAAACAGAAAACTACAGACAAATTCCAAAGGCATCTGTGAAGCATAGGAAAGACAGAACCCAACAGATTCATATTTTTATACTAATTTAGTGGAAACAATAACAAACATCAAGGCAAGAAGTGTTGTTTATCATTTAAATGTATAACAAAATATTTATTCTTATATGTAAAAATATAATTAAAGTCATAGTTGGATACAACTTTTACTTAAATTGGCAAAGAACAAAGAGTGTGATTTTCTATCAAATTGGTTATATAGTATCATCTATACAAAGCTTGGAAGGCAGCTTTGGATTTTATGTCGTCTGCAAGTGTCACAGGAACATCCATCATATCTGACAAAGATTCCCACAAGTTCACACAGAGGTGGATGAACAAACATCTTCAATGCAATGTTATTTACATAAGAATAGAATAAGGCATGTTAAATTCTCACCAATCTTGGCATTATTCATTACATAGTTACAATGTAATGCATTTATTCATTAAATATAAAAAAGTAAGTTTATGGATTGAAAATTAAAATTGTCTTCAAGGTATGTATACACACACAAACACACATACATGCACACACACACACACACACACACACACACACACAATCACACCTCAATATAGAATGGCAAAGTAGGAAACCTAAACAAACCAGCAATGTATAACCATATTGAATCAACTATAAGTCTCTCATGAAGAATAGTGAAAGTCCATGAAGGTTTTTTTTCTTGTTCTTCCTACTAATGCCAGAGGCTGTGTCTTAGGTGCTACTCAAAAGTGAGATGATGTATTCACAAAATGAACAGGAGTATAACACTCTCTGAATTCCTGATGGTGCTCAGGGCATCACACTTGAGAAATGTGTCAGCATCTTTTTAGCCCCTTGTTCTAGATTTTTAAACAGAGTGTTACAGGGGTTCTGGGAGCAGAATGAGGAAACACTCAAGTTAAAGCTGCATGCTTTTTCTAGGAGAGTCTTGACTGACAGAAAACTCAATCAAACCTAGCAGGGTGGATATAGGAGTTCTACAGGCTTTGGACCCCATGCTTTGAAGGGCAAGTTTTGCTTGCAAATGTTGTGACATCATAGAACTCTTATCTGGGTGTGTGGACTTGGAGACTATCCATGTTTTATATAAAGTTTTAAGTTGTGATTTTAGTTTCATAACACACTCTGCCTTCTAACATGGTTTTTATCTTTCTCTTCTGTTCTTAGGATCCTGTAGTACCAGTTCCTTTATTCTTACTTGTGTCCCTTTCCCTGCCCTAATTATCTTAAGGCAGTTACCTGCCGTCTCCCACCCCTTTTAAGTGTGAGTGTTTCACTGCCTCTCATTCATTTCTC
The DNA here is from genome assembly GCF_011762505.2 of Arvicanthis niloticus. NCBI lineage: Eukaryota > Metazoa > Chordata > Mammalia > Rodentia > Muridae > Arvicanthis > Arvicanthis niloticus. Next base: position 52,056,340 of record NC_047677.1, on the reverse strand, counting down.
GTCTTACAGAAGTTTGCTTATGTATTCTCTGTCCTCAACTACTTTCTGGCTCTAAACATTCTTAAATATTTATAATGGTATTTATTCATTGCAACATTTATATCTTTTAAGAGAATGACAAATAACACTTCTGTTTTAGTAGATCATGTTTGATCAGATCTCATTTTTAGCCACTCATGTGGATCACTATGAAGATGAATCAATAGAATTATTCAAGAGAAGTTTATATAATTACAGTTATAAAAGTGTGATCAATTCTGACCTTTATCAATAGAAGTGAAGGACTTGACTTCCACTCTTCAGAAATGTGTCCTCTGTTCTTCAGCACATTGAGATATTCCTAACTCGAGAACAAGTTTCTTCTGTTTGAATATATTTGCAGTTATATCATCTGCAAAGTAATGGCAGTTAGTGGAAAATACATCATTTACTATTAATTTCTCAAACACCCCAAAAATCAGTAAAGTTAACTATATATGTAGTTTGACTTAAGTTTTTTTCTTGTTCATAATACCTTACATGGAGTATTATGTATTAATATGGGCAGTACATGCATCGTCTAATTGCTTATAGTGATGTGCTTACAGTGGTTCTTAAACTATTACTGATTGAATGATAAATGGTTAATATTTTGATTAGTCACTCTTTACCTTCTTTTTTTTCTAAAAACAATTTTTAAATGAGAAAAGATTACAGATCTATAACAAGTTATAAACTTATTCTTGATCGAGTTTCAATGAGGGACTATGTACAGATACTAGAAAATTTCAAACAAGTAATGGAAGATAATAGGGAAATATATAACTCATAAGTATAAAACTAAGTATAAGAAAAGCATAAAGAAGGTAATTATACAGTGAAAACTGGTTGTGCTAGTATATCTTTTCAGGAATAAATAAAATAAACACCACATGTTATAGCTGTACTGGGTGAACATCTTCCATGTTGTGAGTGGCAGCATGGTGCACTAGGTGACTAAACATAGTGGATAACCCATGCTGTTTGGCGAGAATGTCATTTACAGTTGAGTTCATGTCAGTGTGAAAAATACATCTTTTCCACACCTTATAAATAATAAATCATGGAAAGCAAACCTACAAATAAGTCACCACCCTTCGATTGCACTGAGTCAATCCCATCACAGCAAACTGTTTCATAAATATACACATGAACATAATAAAATATCTAACAAACTTATTTTAGATGGATAAAGCCTAATCTGATTATTACAAATGGATTGAGTAAGGCATCAACAATGATTAGTAATTGCTTGGATACTTTATCTCTGGAAAATATCTATATCTCCATCAAAGTCATATCCTCTCCTTGACTATAAAAGTTTTGTTAGGATGAGAAACAGTTTATTAATGATTCATGTTACTTACAGACGCCTTGCTGAGTATTTTCAAATACAGCATAAAGTTAGATTCATGTTAGAAATGAAGCAGTAAGACCTCAGTCTTTCCTATTCCAGATGCTACTATTTATTTCCACACACAGAGCATCTGTCTTGGAAGGATGCCGTTGATTCCATTGCCATCATTAAAATCAAGCAATTAGGGTCTTAGCGTTTCTGTTGTGGTGAAGAGACACTATCAAGACAACTCTTATAAAGGCAAACATTTAATTGGGGTTGGCTTACAGATTTAGATGTTTAATTTATTATCATCATATCAGGAAGCATGGCAACATTCAGGCAGACATGGTTCTGGAGTTTTGCATTTTGATCTAAAGGCAACCAGGAGAGTACTGTCTTCCAGGTAACAAGAAGGAGGGTCTCAAAATCTACCCCACAGTGACACATTTCATCCAAGAAAGCCATACCTACTCCAGCCTCCTAATAGTGCCACTCTGTGGGTCAAACATATGCAAACCATTACAACACTGAACAAGCAGAGGCATATGGGAGGGTTTAGAGTGGGAAAAAACATAATTATAATCTCAAAAATATAAGAGAAATATTTTAATAAAACTGAATGACAGAATAACATTTTTTTAAAGATTTATTTACTTATTATATATACAGCATTCTGTCTGCAGGTAAGCCTACAGGCCAGAAGACATCACCAGATCTCATCATAGAGGGTTATGGACCACCAGGTTGTAGCTAGCAACTGAAGTTATAAACTCTGGAAGAGTAGCCAGTGCTCTTAAACTCTGAGCCATATCTCTAGCTTGAAGAATCACATTTTAAAAAGTATATATTATAAAGAAATATATATCAATGATTACATAATTTTGGTCACATTTTCAAGTAGGTTATGTTTTTATTCATATATGAATGGAAGTAGATACATAAATACAATCTGGGTAAGAAGTATTACTTTATATCAAACATGATAAGCCTGAGTATATCAACAGCATTATATTCAAAAAAGTAGAAGTTTAAAAACATGCCATTTATTTATCATTTAGTATGAAATATGTTGGTTATCATAATGATGAACATTACTCTTAATACTCCACATGGAAATGAAGATTTTTACTAAAATCTGCATAAGCTCAGAAAAGAAATAGTGGAGTTAAAACCCTAAGTCAGTAGTTTAACTTCCCCAATGTTTTCTGCAATATTAATGGTGGTATTTGCTGTAAACATGTGAAAAGCTGCTTTCTTGAATTATTAGAATATTCCTGAGGAGAGACATGCTATAGACCATTATGGTAATGTTTGTGAGTTCATATGCAAAGGAAAAAAAGTAGGGAAGGGAGAATAAAGAGAGTGTGAGAAACAGAAGTCATGGACTTCCAGGGATGTGGGGAAATGTTGCTTCACTTAAGCCCCAAAACATCCTGGAAAGAGATTGAGAAGACAGGCCTGAGGCCAAGTGCATTGCAACACTGGCAAAACATATAGTGAACTTCATAGGCCAAGATGACTCCAGTGCAAGATTATATGACAGTATGTTCAGGATCCTCTAGTCAAAAAGTTTTGTCACCATGTGCTCTGCTTTGTTTGCACACTCCAGAGGCTCTATTGAAGAGCCGTCCCAGAGCCCCTTTCACCTCCTTATTCCTCAGTGTGTAGATGAGGGGATTAAGGGTTGGGGTTATAACAGTGTAAAAGAGAGAGATGAACTTCCCATGGGTGTGGGAGTATGAACTGTTTGGCTGGATGTAGATGGCTGTGATGCTCCCGTAAAAGAGAGACACAACCATCAAGTGGGACCCACATGTGCCCAGGGCTCTACGCCAAGCCTGGGATGACTTGATTCTTATAACGGCCTTGGCTATATGCCCATAGGACGTCAGTATCAGTGCTAAGGGTAAGAGCAGCAAGACCAATGAGGCTACAAAGAGTTGGACCTCATTGGCATGAATGTCCACACAGGCAAGCTTGATCATGGAGGGGACTTCACAGAAGAAGTGGTGGAGCCACAGGTGGCCACAACGCGGGAGCCAAAGAGTGATTGTTCCTTGGATGAGAGCATTTCCTATTCCACTGAGCCATGAGATTCCTGCTAGAGCCCGGCAGAGCTGTGGATTCATCACAGCTACGTAGTGGAGAGGTTTGCAGACAGCAGCGTAACGATCAAAAGCCATTACTGCCAGGAGAATACACTCAGTAGAGCCCAGAGTCAGAGAGACATAGAGCTGCACTGCACATCCCACAGTTGTGATAGTCTTGGCTGGTCCTTTCAGGTTCCATAGCAGTTGGGGGACAATACTGGTGGTGAAACAGATGTCAACGAAGGAGAGGTGAGTGAGAAAAAAGTACATAGGGGTTTTGAGTTTAGAATCTATTGAAGAGATCAGAATAATGATTGTATTTCCCACCAGAGTGAGAAGATAGGAAATTAAAACTACTATGAAGAGTCTTCTTTCCAGCTGAGGCTGATCTGAGAAACCTACCAGAATGAAGTTACTATTGACACTGCTGTTAATCATCCCTTTCACCTGGAGTAGACAAGAAGGAAATTATTACAAATTAAAAGAAAGTCACAATATTATTGTCTACAAAATAATTATAAATGCTGACACTGAAAAAACTTGCATTGACAGGGTCTTTTGGAAGCTGAAGTATATTTTGTCACAGAAATGATATGACTCTTTAGAGAGGCACAAAGACACTGTAGAATCAAAGTCTTTGCTTGGGTAGTAGCTATGAGAAGCTAAAACAGAGTTTGTCACAGAAGAAAATATATCAAAGGAATAAATGTATGTGATCTGGTAATAGCTGATAACAATTCACTCAAATTAAATAAAAAGTTTAGTGTCTCCCAATGCTTAGTAGAAATAATTAATTATTTAAAAATTACTTCCTTCAACTATAATCCTTAAACTAGACAGTTTTTTTTTAAAGTTTCTTTAAAAAAATATGAACAGGTTCTGGAGATTATAAAGGCTATTTTGATGTGAGATATAAAACATGCTTTATATTGATGAAACCATATTAACATGTATGTCAGGGTTTTATGTTTTATGCATACGTGAGTTCAGAAACATGTTTCTTGTGAGAATCATTAGCTCCTCCAGTCTACCAGCTACCAACTTGTGGTGAATAGGATTAGATTGCATTTACACAGCTCTGTTCCTTAACTATGTGGTGGTGGGTGGTGTTACTGGCTTTCTGGGTTTATATGTTGAATAAGAAGGTGGGTAAATTTGAATGTAGGACACATTTGCCAGTGTAATTAGGGCTCCTCAGGCAAATGGAATAGGCTGCTTCTATGTGTACCTAACAATTATTATTTTTTGCTCAAGAAGATTAAAGGAATAACTTTAAGAAACTTTCAATATTTACAAATACAAACATCTAAGGTGAACTCACTGCTTTCTTTTGTGACCCCAAACTGTAACCACTATGTCCATGTGTAATGCAGTTGATTACCTGATATCAGTACAATCACTCACACCTTAAAATTCTTCCTTAAATACAATTTCATATCCTGCACATTTTTATTATCAGGAAAATTAATTGTGGATGTAATTTAAATGAAATAATTCTTAACTATTAACAAATTTTATTTATTATGTAAAACTATTACAAAAAAGTCAGGGAGGGTTGGGTAAGGGATCCAGAACCCAATAACCAAAACCAGTGTGAATTATCTGAGTGATGACTGAAATTAGGAAGAAGGCAACACAGTGATAAAAAGGGATATGAAAGAACTCCTGAGGAGCAAACCATCTTGTGTGTATGTACACACACACACACATATATACTAATAGTATGCAGAAATCTAGACATATACACAAACACATTCTTATATACATATTTACACATATTGCATTAGCTTATAGTGTCTGTAACATATATAGAATATGTAGTTCCAATTTTAATAAATGCACACACAGTTGCATAACTATGCATGGATATAAACACAAACACATGGCTGTTGTTTTCTCACTTTGAAGCCATCAAAGGAATGAAATGAAGTCAAACAGGCCACTTCTGTTCTACTCCTGTTTGTGGGAACATTACTCATCTTGATCAAATGAAACATTCTATATCACTTCTAAAACACTTCCAAACATGGGGAGACGCCAGAGAATATGATAAGACAAATTCATGGCCATGGACCAGTTCTCTATTAGAATATGCTCATCTTGGGTTTTTTAGAAGAATTGTTTTTCTCCCTGATACACACCTAATGACACCTGAGGTCCTTCCTGTCTCTTTTCACCCAGGTGAGTGAGCATCACTTGAAATCTGAGTCTCGTTAAGAATCACACACATGTATAGACATAAAACAGGACATATGTGACAGAAAACTAATGCAGAAAATAGTATCCTTCAGTCATTCATATGTACGATAACACGGAAACAATACTGAAATTTGAGACTCAGAGCTTGTAGTGTTATTACCTTGAATGACAGTGTCTCAGCCCCATGTTGATTGTAGGGGCTACTATTTGAAGATGTAATTCTCTGAAGACTAGCAAATCAGGAGAGATTGTGCAAAGATACAGGCCACTGTGATGGAAATATTCCAGGGGCCGGGGCCTCCCATTATGGGAATTAAGCTCATGCTGTATTGCATCCAAAGCTGAACTTTCCCAGAAGGCCATTTAGAAGGAGATTCTGTGATCTCTAATATTTCAGTTATTAAATATAAGGAAAAAAACCAAAGGTAATAACTTTTGCCTTCATAATCTTAAAGCTGTATAGAATGTTTAAGACATTTCAACTTTTTTATGCTAAATTTCCATCAATAATTTATTTAACATATTGATTTGTACAAGTGTACCACTCAAATAATTTCACTTTTTAAACCATAACTAAATTTTCTACTTCTCTATCATTTCTTCATATCTACATTAGCACACTTGAATATGTTTTATTGAGCACTGTGTAACTATTACTATGAATTTAACAAAGTGGAAGAATAATTGTGTGTTGCTGTTTTTGTCACCATTAATTCAACAACATCTTTCTGAGAATCATTTATTTTGGCCCATGTTAACAGCAGAGTACCTTCATTCACACTGGGTTTTGTTGTTTTAATATGCCATAAACCATTTATGTGCTATGGTGTTAATGACTATTTTTGAGTTGTGCCTTTAATAAAGAATGCTGCTCTGGATATTTTTGTATGTATATTTGGGTAAATAAAAATGTAAGTATTTTGGTAGTAGTTCTTGGAATAGGATCATTTAGTCAGAAATTAGGCATACATCCAGAGTTGATGGAGCCATTGCATTCCACATTGACACACTGCATCTGCCTAGCATCTAGGCCACACTCAGTATTCATTGTCCTATAATTTCAGGCATTTTGGTAGTATGCAAAGGGCATCATGCTATAATCTTCATTCACATCATACACCTGATGACTAAGGTAGTTGACTAGCTTGGCTTTTTCAAGGGGCCATGGAAAGAGCTTATATATAGTGCCTATTCAAGTCTCTAGACTTTTCTTAAATTTTATTTTTAGGAAATTAAAATAGGTTTGAAAAAATAGAAGGAAAATGTAAAAGACTGATATCTGGTTAAGATGTTTTTCTTACTTTTTTAAGTAACAAAGACTTTCAGGTATCCCTTAATGTAATTTAGGATGAAGTACAATTTGTAGATATACAAACTTACATAGTAGGACGAAGTCAGATAATGCAAATGAATTTATATGCCTTGTGTTTTTACTTGCAAACATATTTGTGATGGTTATTATGGTTGAAAGTATATTTAAGTAAGAGGAAACTATTTAACTGAAAGACAAGGATTAAACTGAGCTCTCTGATATGTGGCTCTGAGCAATAATAGTGAATATTTTAGAATAATAGCTCATTCTCAGGTAGTCTGATTTTAGTGCCAGAAAAATGAAGTCTTGGTTTCACGCTTATTTAATGCAACACTGATACTTTATTTCTAGTTCAGATAAGAATATTTGTCAATTTTTTCTCAAATACATTTATGAAATTTACTGATATCAGTTTATAAATTACATAGTAGAATTCTTAGAATAACCTATGACTTTTTATAAATCAGTGAGATAAAACTAGAGAAGAATTTTGCCATTTGAGAACAATGCTGTGTGAAGAGCATAAGCTTGGCTGACATGAGTCACTGTACAATAGAACACAATTAAAAAAATAAATAAACTATTTATTTTGAAATGACTTTGCAGTTATCTTTCATGTTTTAGTTGGATATAGAGCCCACTTCTTCATTACTATTCCCTCTTTCTTGGTATTCAGTAAGTCAGCTATTTGATCAATAACATATTTTAACCTTCTTCTAAAAAATCTTTTTTAAACTTTTTATTGGTACTTTGTGAATTTCAGATCATGCATCCAAATCCCACTCATCCCTCACCACTCACCCCAGTAATCTTTATTCAGCTTCCTCTCTATATGCATTTATTAATATGTATAACTATATAAATTCTGTATAATATATTACATATACACATATATATGTGCATATGCTTGCTTCATGTGAATATATATTTATACTATATATATATAATATAGTGGTTAATACATTGATATAGTATATAATATATGTAGTATATACTTACATGAGACAAGCATATGCCTACATAGGTATAGGTGCCCATAGAATCATCTTAATAATCTTTATTTCCTCTCTGGAATGTTATATAATCTCTTTCATGTTCTTTTTGAAATTCTATGAAGAAATTAAAAATGGCATGTGTTTATTTGTTCACATTCATAAAGCATGATCATTGCTCTAGTAATGGACAGAGGATACCACTGTCAAGGGACAAACTGATTTTCTTGACAAGAAAATAAATCTTCAACTTCATGAAGGCTGTTTTGGTCATAGGTGCAGAAGTTTGAGATCACCTGAGAATGCTTCCTACAGCTACTATGTCCTATATGTGGTAATTAATACTCTAGAAAGTGGGTTTTCTCTTTGCACTTTGTTTCAAGTGTTAAGGTCTACCAAAAAATTTTCAATAAGTATATTATTTGGAGATGTTTATTCTTATATTTTTCATCAGGGGCTTCTGGGTTGTATACACTCAGGCATTTTCTGATCAGTCTCACAGCAGGGGCAGCAAATAAGATGAGGCTTTATAAGGAAAAAGGAGCAGGGCAGTGGTGGCGCATGTCTTTAATCCCAGCACTTGGGAGGCAGAGGCAGGCGGATTTCTGAGTTCGAGGCCAGCCTGCTCTACAGAGTGAGTTCAGGACCGCCCAGGGCTACACAGAGAAACCCTGTCTCGAAAAACAACAACAACAACAAAAAACTCAAAACAAAACAAAAAAGGAAGGAAGCCACAGGCAAGGTAACAGGTAACTCCCTGATGTATCCTCTGTGAGTCTGAAATAGCTGTTGTCATCAACCTGTGTATCTAAACTTTAACTTTACAATAAAGTATGCTCATGAAGGTTTAAACAGTCATAATTTAAAATGTGTAAATGTTTGCAATAAATGGAGCTTTAAAAATAAGATTGTGTGATATGTATCACTCATTTAACGCATAGAATGTATAAATGGTTTTTCTTTATGTTGAATGTAATAAAGACAGCATCTCTTCTAACAATATAGGTAGTAATTTGGGCCTCTTTAAAATTTAATATGTTCATATTTTGCCTAATTATCGACCATAATTACTTATGAAATACTTCCTATACCCTTATTGACATTAAATACTTATATAATGTTATTTCCAAAATGCTGATTTTTACAATGCATTTAGCAAACTAGATATTGAGGTGGATGGAAGGAGGGAATGGGTTGTAAGGAGTGATGGGGAAAGAGTGAGTTTTGGGGAGATCAGGTGTAAGGAAAGCAGGGGAAAGAGAATGGAAATCTGAGGTGGGGTTTGCGCATCTCTAGGAAGTGCCAGAGACCTGGGACAGGGGAAGACTCCAAGTTGTCTATGGGGGTGACTCTAGCAGAAAATACTAGCAGTGGGGGGATATGGATCCTTAATTAGCCACTTTCTACAGCCAGGCACAACTCCTAGTGAAGGGATAAGGACAGCAACCCACACACAAAACCTTCAACCCAAAATGTGCCCTGCCTACAAGATGTGAAGAGACAAAGATAGAGCAGAGACGGAAGGAATGGCCAACCAATGACTGGCCCAAATTGAGACCTATCCCATGGGCAAGCACAAATCCCTGACACTATTAAAGATACTCTGCTATACTTGCAGACAGGATCCTAGCATAACTGTCCTCTGAGAGGCTCCACCCAACAGCTGACAGAAACAAATGTAGATATCCACAACCAAACATTGGCTGGAGCTTGGGGAATCTTTTGGAAGAGAGAAGGGAAGAATTGAGGCCCAGAAGAGGATAGGCACTCCACAGGAACACCAACAGAGTCAACTAACCTGGACTCTGTGAACTCCCAGAGACTAAGCGACCAACCAAAGAGGAAACATGGACTGGACTTAAGCTCCCAGCACATAGGTAGCAGATTTGTAGCTTGATCTTTATGCGGGTCCCCCAACAATTGGAGTGGTAGCTGAATCTGTTTCCTGACTGTGGACTCTGTTCCCTAAATGGGTTGTCTTGTCTGGCCTCAGTGAGAGAGGACACACCAAGTCCTGCAGTTACCGAAGTGCTGGGAAGAACAGGGGGTTGTGGTACCCAGAGAGGAGGTACTTCTTCAGAGATGAGAAGAGGAGGAAGTGGGAAAGGACCTTTGGAAGGGGGTCCTGGGAGGAAAGTGGGCAGTGATATTGGGATGTAAAGTGAGTACATAAATAAATTATTTTAAAAAGACAGATATCGCACATACAGACAACAGGTTTTGGGATATCTCCCACTCCATTTGTTCAGGACCCACATGAAGACAAAGTTGCACATCTGCTATATAAGTGCTGGGAGGCCTACGTCCAACCTATGTATGTTCTTTGATTGATGGTTCAGTCTCCAAGAGCCCAAAGGGTCAGGTTAGTTGACTCTGTGGTCTTCCTATGGAGTTCCTATCCCCTTAAAGGCCATAATCCATTTCCTCCTTTTCTTCCATAAGAGTCCCCAAGCTCCATTCATGGTTTGGCTATGGGTGTCTGCATCTATCTGAGTCAGCTGCTGAGTAGAGCCTCTCAGAGAGAAGCCATGCTAGACCCCTGTCTGCAAGTATAACAGAATGTCATTAATAGTGTCAGAGATTGGTTTTTGCCCATGGGATGGGTCTCAAGTTGGGCTGTTTATAGGTTGGCAGTTCCTTCAGTCTCTGCTCTGTCCCTTCTCCATGTATTTCTTGTAGATAAGATACATTTTGGGTCAAAAGTTGGTGTTCCTATCATTCCATTATGGTTCCTGCCTGGCTACAGGAGGTGGCCTCTTCAGGTTCCATATCATCAATGCTGTGAGTTACAGCTAAGGAAACCCCCATTGATTCTTGGGCATCTCCCTTATCTCAGTTATCTGTCTTTTCCTAGATATGTCATCTACCTCCCCACCCCTGTCTAGCTAGGCTCCCTTGTTTGGCCTCAGTAGCAGAGGATTTGCTTAGCATCACAGAGACTTGATATGCAAGGTGAGGGGATACCCATGGGGCTCTAACCTGCTCAGAGGAGAAGGTGGGTAGGGGGAAGGATTGTAGAAGGGGTGAACTAGAGGGGGGCAGTGTGCAGAATGTAAAGTGAATAAATAAATAAATAAATAAATAAATAAATAAATAAATACCAAAGTAACTGAGTCTACATGAAGGTAAGAAGCAGTTGTATGTGTATTTAAAATTAAATTATCATATTTGAGAAAAAAGTGGTCTATGCAGAAGACAAGTTAGCTGAAGCACTATATTTATAAAAATGGCATTTGCTGAAGACGAAGAAATGGCTCTGTGATTAAGAACACTGTCTGTTCTTCCAGAGAACCTGGGACCAATTCCAGCTCCCATGTGACAGCTCATAACTGTTTGTAACTGCAGTCTCAGAAGATCTGATACCCTCTTCGGCTCCTGGGCATTAGACATGCATATCATGCACAGATATACATGCACATAAAACACTCACACATGTAAAACAAAAAGTATAAAAACAGAATAGTAGTTCTTGGTTGACACAATTTGATTGACATTAATATTTACAGTGATAATCACACTCAAACAAACATTTTATTGATCTATAATGCAATCAAACACATGAAAAGTGATATGATCACCTAAATCACTTAAAATCTAAAAATGCAATAAATATACAAATTAATAAGCATTAGTATACTAGCACATAGCTGAAAAATAGTACTTTCCACATACTTGTTAAGCTTTTATAAATATTGCAGCTTGTGTTTAGTTTGTTGTTTTTGCATGTCTTCTTTTGAAGGTATCATCCCATAAACTCATGCAGAATACACCACAGGAGCTCAGGGTCTGTCCTATTGGCTGTCTTCAGTTGAATCTAGGCAGGTTCCTATTTGGTTTTGGTTTTGTCCGATCATTTTTCTCTATATATGTTATAAGGATAGACTTGCTCTCACAGTGCTTTATATTTCCCATATGCATATGAGTTCTCATGGAAAGAATCTTTCCTTAACTTTCTTGTTTATAACATGCAATGATATGTTGGGTAAGAAGGGATTTTTTTGTTTTGTTTTTTTGACAAGCTGGTAGCTGGAGGATATTTCATTTTTGGAAATCATTTTTGAAGCTATTTCCTGATATTTGCACTATCAATGTTGTAGATTTTCAAATTGGCCAAATGAACAGCTATTCAGGGACTAAGCATGCCTCATAATTACTTGAGGCATTAATTAATGACAGTTCACTATGTTATTTGGTCTTTTTGAAAGAAGAAATGAGGAGAAGGGATGGGGGATATGTGGGAGAATTCTGTGGGGGGGGAATAGAGGTGCGGAACAATATTTTGGATGTAAATAAAGTAATAAACTAATTAAATAAAAATAATAGGAAAGCAGAAATAAAACTGTACAGGAAAGTCATATTTATAGGAAACAGTACTAATGTTTTACATCTTACCCCAATTCCTGAATTTTATATTCTATAATGTAATGACTAATTCTCATAATCAGGAAATTGGAAAAAGTACAATATTACAAGTCACATGATATGTTGGCCTAATCATGACAGAAATGTTTCTACTACTGTACATCTTCTATGCTAGTATCCAATTCAGAAATCCAGTTGACATTTAGTTATTATATATCTTAATTTATTTTAGCCTATGATAGTTCATTAGTATTTTTATCTTCTGTGACCACACCTTTGAAGAGAAATAATTATTTGTTTTGCTAGAATGTCTCTGAATTTGGACTTGTATAGTGATTTCTGTCTTTTAGGTTTATGTTGTATGTATTTGGCACAAATACCAAAAAGTGTTTCTTGCTTTGTTTATTTCAGTTCAGAATTAGGGGGGATGCCTGGCATCTTAACCACATGGTTAAGGGGCTATGAAATTATTTTAAACATTTTACTTTTGTAATTAAAAATATTTTAAAGTATTTTCCTTTTGTATTTTCTTTTAAAGTAATAGAAGTCAAAGGAGAAATACTTAGAGACTATGGAAATATTCTGTATCTCTTCAAAACTTTAGGCATTGTTTTCAGCATTGCAGTAAATTTCCCCCAATACTTCAGCTTTAATGGTTCTTACTGCATGTAACTAGGCTCAGAACAATGAGTCTGAGGAGTATATAATTATTGTCCTTCTGTTTGGGTGAATCATGCCTACAACAGTATTGTAGTTTTAGTGTAATGGTAATTTTTAAAATTTATCTCAAACTTTCTGCACACTTAATTGGAATTTTATTTTTGTTTCATTGTATACTCAAGATACTCATTTTATTTTGTGTATTATAATAACTTCTACCATTAATTGTTTTGGTGCTTAAATTGCTTCAACTTTGGCCATTGAAAGCTCTTCCATGTTGGCTCCTGTGTCTTTTCAGCATGTTGCATGTGCTTCATGATTTCGATGGATGGTTGTCTTATCTTTGAAATGATTCCACTACTTCTCCAAGGAACTCTGGTTTCTTTTCTTATGGGATGACATCCATAATCCAATTATCTGATACGATCTGACCTTTTACATTAGTTTTCCATCACTTGTAAACCCACTTCAATTCCTGTATATGGGGTGTGTGTGTGTGTGTGTCTGGGTCTCTGTATGTCTGAAACTATGATGTTGAGAATCACCTTGCTGAAGTTCTTTTCCACTACCCTACTAGAAATCATATGGGGGAGGAGAAACTAGTCCTGTGCCAAAAATTCTAGGCCCTGGGTGTCCAAACCCTGGAGTGTGGATTGATCTAATGGTATACAGAGCAGAGACTAACAATTCACTGCCCTGAAAACTACTTAGCTGTCCCAGTCCAATTCAATAGGTTTACATGTGCTGAGGAATATGGAATTGCAGCATAACAAGCTGAGATCACTTAGAAGTAATTTGTTGGAAAATCTCCAAATGTATGTCAGTTTATCTGCACATGCATAAATTTTAGAAAATCTCACAAATATACCAATAAATTTTTGTTTACTTTTGTTTTTCTCCTGTAATATCACTAATATTTGCTTTAAAATCATTTACATGATAGAAAATTCTAGCAATTATTTCTCATACTTTTTCTTTAATGGTTTGTAGCATATAGTTTCAGAGTTGACAATTTGCATTATTGGAGTGGTTACATTTCTATAAACAGAATCCACAAAAGAACTATTTAATTCTACATTACATGTGTATATAATTAAGTCTGAAGAATTTAAATATTTTTATGAGAGGAAATAATCTGCATCATAATGCTATTAAAGCATTAAGTACCATGTTTTGAGAACCTCTGTAGAGTGCAGAGGTAACAGATATATGAGAGGGGGTGGGCAATGGCTGAGAATGTATACAGAGAATTTTCAAGGTTCCTGAGATATTAGCACATGATTTGAACTCTTACAAGACAAAAATATTTAAGTAATGAACAAACCTACTAAAGTTATTTAATAGCAAGCATACTTTCTCAATATTTGCTATTTAAAAAGGTGCTAATAAGAGAATACTCAAAATCAAAGTGGTGGTTATTAAAAATTCTTATAAAACAGCCAGGAAGAGCACAGTGATTTTGTTTGCTTATTTTGACAGACTGTGCACCTTTTCCCAAGAGCACTTCAGGATCCTCAGTTACCTATTCATTGTCAAAACTTTCTTCAGCCCCAGAGTTCTTCTCAGTGCTCCCTTAACTTCCTTGTTCCTTAAGCTATAGATGATGGGGTTCAGCATGGATGTCACCGCTGTGTAGAATAGGGCCAAGAGTTTGTCCACTTCTGGTGAATGGCTAGACTTGGGCCTCAAATAGGTGGCAGATGTTGAGCCATAGAAGAGTGTGACTACAAGTAGGTGGGAGGAACAGGTGGACAGAGCTTTATGGCGCCCCTCAGGTGAAGGCATCACCAGCACTGCAAACAGAATTCTGACATAGGAAGAAATGATCAGTAAAAATGGACTAAATATACAGAAAACTGCTGCCACAAAGATGGCATCCTCATTTTGGGATGTATCTCCACAGGCAAGTGCCAGGACAGGTACAAGGTCACAGAAGAAGTGGTCTATCTCACAGGGTCCACAGAAGTCCAAGGAGAAAATAAAATTGGTCTGTCCCAATCCTACTATACATCCCATTCCCCATGAAACTATTGCCAACCGGGCACATATCACATGACTCATTCGGGTTGCATAGTGTAGTGGGGAGCATATGGCCATGTAGCGGTCAAAGGCCATGGCTGCCAGTAAGCAGCATTCAGTTATACCAAAGAATATGAAGAAAAACATCTGTGTAGCACATCCCTCCCAAGAGATTCCTCGAGCCTCACTCACAAGGCTCTGCAGCATCTTGGGTATGACAGAGCAAGTGTAGCCAATCTCCAGGAGAGACAAGTTGGCCAGAAAGAAGTACATGGGGGTGTGTAGGGCTGGACTGGTGCAGATGGCAAGGGTTATGAGTGCATTTCCTGTCAGTGATACTAAGAACATGAGAAGGATGAGGAAGAATAGGAGGAAGCATTCTCCAGGGACCTCAGAGAACTTAGCAAATTCAAAGTGTTTGACAGACAAGCTGTTCTCCTGCCACAGAGAGCAGTTGACATTCATCGCCTGAAAGAAAGGACAGCAAATCATTACAAGAATTTTTGCAGATGAGGGAAATTATTCACACTCTGTCTATCTGTCTTTATCTCTCCAAGTCTCTTTCCTTCCCTCTCATGTATGTGTGTGTGTGTGTGTGTGTGTGTGTGTGTGTGTGAGTGAGTGTTTGTGACAAATATATGAATGTACATGTGTATATGTGCTTGTACTGTTCAGATACCAATTCAAACATTTTTCTTGGTTAGTCTCCACCTTATTTGTGGAAACAGGGTCTATTACTTGACCTAGAGCTACTTCTTTTTGCTAGACTGAGTCAGGGATCCACCTTTTTTTGCTTTTCATGCTTAGTGTTGGAATTACATATAAATGCTAGAATGCCCAGTATTTCATGGGTATTGTGGATACAAACTCAACTCCTCACATCTGAACAGCAAGTACACTAGTCCCTGAACCATTTCTATAGCACATCATTTTATTAATTCTAGAGCCTCTGGTAATTAGAGCTCAATTTTTAAAAAATTAAATCCTTTCCCTATTCATACTGCTGGTTATTTCTTTCCCAATATATATGTAGTTGTCAACCATTAAATGACAAAATATTAACTGAGAAAGGTGATATATCCTTTACTCCCAAGAATTTTGTGGCTGAGGCAGAAAGTCACTGTGAGTTAAATTATAGCCTAGATTGCAGAGTGATACTGTCCTAACAAAGGAGAAAGGTAAACAGATGGTCAGTTGTCCATGTAGGTTTCCTTTAGGCAGTTGTCAATGCTAGTATGAAAAGGTCCCTTCAAATTTATTTTTGTTTCTCCATTCCTGTTACCATTTGCTCTCTTTAGCCATTCTGTCTCTCTGTCTCTCTGTCTCTCTGTCTCTCTCTCTCTCTCTCTCTCTCTCTCTCTCTCTCTCTCTCTCTCTCTCTCTCTCCTCCCTTATGCCCTTTCTTCCTTTCTTTCTTGAGACAGGGTCTTACTTTCTACTACCATTTTTTAACTCAATATTTTCTTATTGGGTTCTGACTCCTCAGTAATTTTTTTTGAGTTTATAAACTCTCATCTGTCAGTTAAATTTGCAGGTATATGTATACCTGTTGTATATTTTCACATCTGGAAGGAGCTACACAGTTTCCCCAGTGATATAGATTTAGAGGCCAGAGGAGAAATGTAGCCACAAAGAGGAATGACTGACTAGGGCTTAACTGGTGACTTCAAAAAAAAAAAAAAAAAAGTCCTTTGTAAATACCCTCATCCCACTTAAACTGCAGCAGCCCAATGCAAACATCTGCATTAATGATGAGGACCCCTGAGACTGGGGAAATGGAGGCAGTCCTTGTGGAGGAATGGATGGCAGTAAATACTGTCAACCTATCAGTCTGTGCATATTTGTTCATTTTAAACTTTTAGTAGAGAAATTCAGCCTGTAATAAGTATATTTTATACCTTCCAGAGTTCAGAGTCAAATAAAAGTTGGAGCATCAGAAGGGCTCTAAATACTTATAAAACTATTATCTAATACACATGCTATACCTGTTAGCGCTCTCTTTCTCGCTTTTTCTCTTGCCCAAATGATTTTTATCTTCTGTGAGCTGACAGTAAGCATGATACACTGTTAAACTGTTTCTGAAACACAGCAGTGTCTGTGAGTGGAAACTCTCAGGAAATGCTCACCATCACCTCCATGTAGTCACTGTCCTAAAATTTTATAATAGTGCACCCAGTTTATGTAGATTGTTAGGAAAAGATTATTAGGAGGCTCATCCATGACTTTCCAGTTTTCCTACAATCACTCACCAAAGGAACATTTGTTACCATCTGAGTAACACTTTAACTTGACACAATAGAGATTGTTGGATTACTTAACTAGATTACTGTGCATTATGTAATAAGGGTCACCACGTCTCAGCATTGTGTTGATTTTCCATAGACTTAAGCTATTTTCTGGCAAAGAAGCTAGTATTCTGAGTTGACTGTTAACATTCCTCAGAGATGGAGAGGTTAAATAAATAACAACAGGAACTCAAAAATGTCTTGAGTATCAGTTATTCATTTTTATACTTTCTTTCACTTTCTCTAAGTCCAGTATTGACAATTTAGCTGTGGCACAAACCTTCAATCCCAGCACAAGACGGGAGAATTATTTCTTTTGCTTCTGATTAGCTACCTTCGTGCTTTCTCTGTGCTTTCTTCTTACCACATTCTCATTATCATCTTTAAGCCTGTGCATTAAAAAACCTTTGTTGTAGTAAAGAATCACATCTGAGGTCAGGAGGCCTGTGTATCCCAGGAGAGAAAGAACACTATGTCCTTTGAGGCAATAACTCAGAACCCCCCCCACACACACACACATACACATCTACATGAGATGAAAGATGATAGATACAGGAAGATAAAGAAATATAGGTAGATGATAGATAGGTAAATAGATGATAGATAGATAGATAGATAGATAGATAGATAGATAGATAGATAGATAGACAGACAGACAGATAATGGTTGTAATAGTCACACAATGATATATTTGATATTTCCACATTCTTGAAAACAATGTTTGTAAATATATTTTACTGCTATCCTCTGTGCTCAGAGATCTGATTCTCTCACTTTCCCCTGGAGATTTTGGAGTTTTTTCTCATTGAAGAGGGTCAGGAGGCAGTCTGAATTTCCTCTTGAGAGTCAGACTGGTCAGCTCCGTGAGAGTTTACAGACAAATGATGATTTGGAAGGAAAAGAAGTAAATGTAATTGCTGGAGAAATCAGAAATAAATATAATGAATGATGCAGTTTAATTATAAGTGCTGCTGTATGCTCTCCTCATCCTTTGATATGAAATAAAATGTAGTATTGTAAATTATTATTTGATCATTGGAAAATATTAATATAAACACTAATGTTTCCCATTTTCCAAGTATTATCTAAAATACTCATGAAAAATACATAATTAACTTTCATGTCATCTTCTTTTGATGAAACTAATATTTGTTCTATTTATTATAAATTATTTAGGTTAATAGATTTGACATGTTCTTAGTCATATGTGGTTTTGTCTATGTCTCTAGTTATTTTTATCAAAATTAGGTCCAATAAAAAGAGATAAAATTTGAGCATTAACATGGAAGATATAAATAACATACTGAACGCTTATTACAAAGAAAAATCAATAACTGAATATCTAAGGTTTTAATGATGCAAAATAGGAATGGTAGGGAGAATAATTTATTCTTTTGAGTGGGACATTCTCCTTGTCATTAGACTCTGCAGTGACTAGGCACAGTACCATCTGTGACAGCCTACATACAGTACATGTTATCTCAGCCCTAGACATTAGAGTTTATATATTTTTGAATATAGTTTTTCTGAAATAAAACGTAATTGCCTTAAATTAATGTTACCTTAGGCATTAGTAGTTATTATTCTGAGAATGGGATATGGAGCCAAGAGGATTTCTATTAGTTTTACGGGGGTGTGTGTGTATGTGTGTGAACAATAAGGTTATTTTTTTCTCTTTCATAGATCCTTGCTCCTCACAATGGCAGGATAAAAACTAATACATGAAGTATAATAATTCCTTTTAGTTTGAAATCATAGCTTCGCTTGTAACAAGATACATTCATAACTAATTCTGGCCAATAGGATCAAAAGTACAATTAGTTAAATTACATCATATTTGTTGAATATCTGTCTCATTTCCTATGCTACTGGAGTCTGCTTTTTATATTTAATTAAATTTTTTTTGTAAAACCTTATTCATGGAGAAAAATCCTAGAAATCTATTCATACAAAATCATAAACTTGAGCTTGAGAAAAGGCTCAAGGAAATCTGCAAAGGGTTTGGGTTCTACTCTAGAACCTATATCCAGCTCTAGGAAATCTGTTGCTTCTGGATTTTAGACACTCATCCTTAGGTGCAAACAATCACTCCCCCGCTTTCTACACACACACACACACACACAATTTCATTAACTTAATGCAACATCATAACCCAATTCAGAGGTGGTTATGTACTTCCATAATTCTAGCACTGAGAGAGCCAAACATAAAAAATGAATAAAAGGTTCAAGGCTAGCCTTACCTATGTAAGATGCTACAGTAATCATATGCTAGATGAGGTGATACACACCTTTATTCCCAGCACTGGGTAGAAAGAAGTAGGTGGATCTCTGTGAGTCAAGGCAAGCCTAATCTACAGATTAAGTTCTAGGACAGCTATGGTTATACAGAGAAATTATATCTCTAACACCTCCATCCCCACAAAGAAGAATAAAAAGAAAAAGAAAAAGTCTGCTGAGATTTTGATGGGAGTTGCATGGAACCTATAATTTAATTTAAAGACTCTTTCTGCAACCTTACCAACGTGTATTTGCTACTGAAATCTTATTCAGAAAGTCTATATCCGTGTCTATATTTCTTATTTTCTTCTCTAAGAGTATAAGAGTATCAGGTTGTATTTTGAGGTCTTTGATTCATATAAAATTGTGTTTTTTGCAGCATGAAAGATAAAGATTGAATTCTACTATTTTTTTGCATTATAAAGTTCAGTTTCCCCAATACCGTATATTAAAGATTTTGTCCTTTCAATTCACATATATTTTGCATCTTTGTAAATTAATCAAGTGGCTGTAGGATAGAGGATTATTGTCTAGAACAGTGTTTTTCAACTTTCTTAATACTGCCTCTCTTTAATACAGTTTGTTATGTTGTGGTGATCACCCAACCATAAAATTATTTTGTTGGAACTTCATGTGTGTAATTCTGCTAGTTAGTAAATCTTAATGCAAATATCTGATATGCAGGATATCTGATATGCAACCTTCAAGGCGGTCAAAACCACAGATTGAGAACCACTAGTCTAGGATATACAAACAATCAAAAATGAAAGACTAAACATTATGATGATAATGTGCTGACATCCCCAGTATCTTTCCTACCATCTCCACCCTTTGACATAGCTAGCATTGGTAAAGTGTGCCCTGTCCCTTACACTCCAACTTCTGGTCCACAGCTCTACTTGCATTGCTGAGGACCTCCTAGCACCAGAGACAACAAGGTGAGGCCTCTTCCCCCATTATCCCTCTTGCTAGGTTTCACTTGGGGCATACCTAGCAGCAGTGAGCTGTGCTCTATCCTCTGAACTTCATCTTCTGATCCAAAGCTCTGGCTACATTCCTGGAGGCCTATAGGCATCAGAGACATCCAGGTAAAACTTCACCAGACCCCATCTCCTGCTTGCCACAGCATTAGTAAGGTATGTCCTGCTCCCTGCACTTCATTTTCTGTTCCACAGCTCTCCCAACATCCCTGAAGGCCCGAAGCACCAGGAATATCTAGATAAAAGCCTTGCACCCACCCCTGTTGGTTCCTCCCAGGGACAAACTCAGCAGCTGTGAGTTGTGCCCCATCCCCTGCATTCTATTTTCTGGTGGTCAACTCTGCCTGCATTCTCTGAGGCTTGTGGATACCAGAAACACCAAGTAAATGTGCTCCTTCCCATTTCCCTGCCTACCAAGTTCCCTTAAAGCACAAGCAACAGCTTTAATCTGCATTCAGTCCCCTGTGCTCCATTATCCAGTGTATAACTATGCCTGGATTCCTGGAGGCTTTCCTGCAACAGGGACAACCAGATGGCTAAAGGTCATCATAAGAATACAATCATCAAGAGCCATTCATACCACTAGATCTCAGGAAGGCCTGTATAACCTGGATAAGAGAGCTGAAGCCCAAGAAAAGCTTATGAAGATGACAGAGGCCCTTAAAGAGGAAATTAATAAATCCCTTAAAGAAATGCCAAAAAATACAATCAAACAGGTAAAGGAGATGAATAAAAAGGTTCAAGACTTGAAAATGGAAATGGCAGCAATAAAGAAAACACAAACTGAGAGAATCATGGAGATGGAGAACCTAGGTAAGAGAACAGGAACAACAGATGCAAGCATCACCAACAGAATACTAGAGGTGGAAGAGAGATTCTGAGGTGAAGAAGATAAAATAGAAGAAATCAGTACATTTGTCAAAGAAAATATTACTTCTAAAAGGTTTTTTTTTTAACACAGCATATCTAGGAAATCTGAAACAATAACCTGACACTAACCTAAGAATTATAGAAATAAAAGAATATGATTCCCAGTTCAAAGACCTAGAAAACATTTTCAACAAAATCCTATAAGAAAACATTCCCAACATAAAGAGATACCTACAAAGACAAAAGAATCTTACAGAACACCAAATAGATTTGATCAGACAAGAATATTCTCCTGCCACATAATCATGAAAACATTAAGTGTACCAAAGAGAGAAAGAATACTAAAACATGCCACATAACTATAAAGACAGACCTATCAGAATTAGACCCAACCAGCAGAGATTCTAAAAGCAAGAAGGGCTTGGGTAGATGTCTTACAGTCTCTAAGAGATCATAGATTCCAACCCAGACTACTATATCCAGCAAAACTTTTAATCACCATAGATGGAGAAATCAACATATTCCATGACAAAACCAAATTTAGCCAATATCCACAAATCCAGCTTTCTACAAGGAACTCCTACTAATGACTTAACAACAAACATGAAAGGTCTGGATAATAAAGCAGCAAACACACCCAAAAGGAGAAGATGGTAAGAAATAATCAAATTCAGGGTTGAAATCAATAAATTAGAAATAAAGACAACAATAGAAAGAATCAACAAACAAAGACAGCTGGTTCTTTCAGAAAAATCAACAAGTTAGACAAACCCTTGGCCAAACTAACTAAAAGACAAGGAAAAATATCTAAATGAATAATATCAAAAATGAAAATGGGGATATAACACCAGACAGAGAGTATTCAAAGAATCATTAGGTCTTACTTAAAAAATATGTACTTCACAAAATTCAAAAAATCTAAATGAATTAGATGGTGTTATTGATAAATCTCACTTATCCAAGCTAAATTAAGATCACTTAAACAATTTAAGTAGGTTTATGACTACAAAAATAACTCCCAACCAAAAAAAGTCTAGCGCTAGATACTTTTAGTGAAGAATTATACCAGATTTTCAAAGAAGAGTTAATAACAGTAACCTATATCAAAATATAACAATATATATCAAAATATTTCACAAAATAGAAACAGAGGAACACTGACAAACTCAATTTATGAGGGCACAGTCACCCTGACACTTAAACCACATAGTCAACCAAGGACAAAAATTTCAGGACAATTCTCCTAATGCATATTGATGCAAAAATACTCAATAAAACACTGGCAAACTGAATTTAAGAACACAGCAAAAATCATGATCCACCATGATCAAGTAACCTTCATATTAGAGATACAGGAGTGGTTCAATATGTGAAAATTCAGCAATGTTGCTCACTATATAATCAAACTGAACAAAGGAAAATCACGTGATCACATCATTAGATGCTGAAAAGGTCCTTTGAAAAAATCCAACTCCCCTTTATGATAAAAGTCTTGGAGAGGTCATGGATGTAAGGCATATACCAAAACACAATAAAGGCAATATACAGCAAGGTGTTAACCAACATTTAATTAAGTGGAGAGAAACTTAAAGCAATCCCACTTAAATGAGAGACAAGACAAGCTGTCCAATCCCTCAATGTCTATTCAATATAGTGCTTAAGCTCTAGTTGGAGCAATAAGACAACTAAAGGAGATCAAGGGGATACAAACTTGAAAGAAAGACTCAAAGTGTCATAATTTACAGATGAGATGATAGTATACAAAATGAGCCCAAAACCCTTCCAGGAAACTCCTGCAGCTGATAAACACTTTCAGCAAAGTGGGTGGATACAAAATTACTCAAATAAATCAGTAGTCCTCCTATATACAAACAATAAATGAGCTGAGAAAAAAATTAGGGAAACATCACCCATCACAACAAGCAAAAATAGTATAAAATATCCTACTGTAACTGTAACCAAGCAAGTAAAAAATCTATCTGACAAGAACTTCAATCTTTGAAGAATGAAATTGAAGATGATGGAAAGATCTCCCATGCTCATATTTTGCTAGGATTAACATAGTGAAAAATGCTCATTTTACCCCCCAAAATGTAGATTCAACAAAATCCCCATCTAAATTCCAGACCTTGATAGAACAATTCTCAACGTCATATAGAAGAACAAGAATTCCAGGATTGTTAAGACAAACTTTTACAATAATAAAAAAGAAAAAGTAAAAGAACAACAACAAAAGATTTTTGGAGCTATCAATATCCTTGATTTTAAGCTGTACTACATAGCAATAGTAATAAAAACTGCACAGCATCAACAAAAAAACAGAAATGTTGATCAATGGAGATGAATCAAAATCCCAGAAGTAAACACACACACCTATGGACATTGATTTTTGACAAAAAGCCAAAACTATACAATGAAAAAAAAAAGCATCGTCAACAAATGGTGCTGGACTAACTGGATATCTGTGTTCAGAAGAATAAAACTAGATCCATATCAATCACTCTGTATAATATTCAAGTCCAAGTGGATCACAGAACTCAGTATAAAACCAGTTACTCTAAATATGATAGAAGAGAAAGTAGATAATAACCTTGAATGCATTGGCACAGAAGACAACTTCATGAAAAGATCACCAACAGCTCAGGTACTAAGGTAAAAAATTAATAAATTGGGACCTCATGAAACTGAAAAGCTTCTATAAGGTGAATGACACCATCAAAAGGATAAAACAGCAGCCTACAGAATGGGTAAACATCTTCAACAACCTTACATCTGACCTAGGGATGATATCCAAAAGATAGACAGAACTCAAGAGAGTAGACATCAACAAATTAAGTAACCCAATTAAAAATGGGGTACAGATCTAAGCAGAGAATTCTCAACAGAGGAAGCTCTAATGACTGAGACAAATGTAAAGAAATTTTCAACATCCATAGTCATAAGGGAAATGCATGATTAGGAGATTCCATTTTATACCAGTAAGAATGGTCAAGAACAAAATCTTGAGTGATTTCACATGCAGATGAGGTTGTGGAGCAATAGAAACAACCCTCCATTGTTGATCAAAGTGAAAACCTGTATAACCAGTTTGAAAGTCAATCTTGAGGTTTCTCAGAAAATCTGGAATAATTCTACTTCAGTACGAGCTATGTCACTATTGGACATATCCCCAAAAGTTGTTCCACCATACCATAAAAACCCTTGCTCAGCTATGCTCATAGTGGATTTATTATAGCCATAAACTGACAACACACTAAATGGTCCTCAACCAAAAAATGGATAAAGGAAACTGTGGTACATTTACATAATGGAATATTACTCAGCTATTAAAAACAGTGACATCATGAAATTTGCAGGCAGATACATGGAACTAGGTAAGATCATCCTGACTAAGGTAACTAAGACCCAGATAGACAAATGGGATATGTCCTCAGTTATAGGTGGATATTAGCCATAAATTACAGGATAACCATGCTACAAACCACAGATCCAAAGATGCTAAGAAACAAGGATACTTGAGTTTCACTGAGAAGGGGAAATAAAATAGCTGTTGGGGATAGATGGTGGGAAGAAACAGAGTGAGAGAAGGTATGGGTAGAGAACAGAAGGATTTAAGTCTGGGGAGGATGGAAGGAGAGAGAACAGGAGGGGGCACCTCAGGGACAAGCTAGAAACCTAGGTCAATGGAAACACCCACCAGAAATCTATGAGCAAGATCCTAGCTAAGACTGCAGGCAATAGAGGATATGTAATGTGAAATGGCCACTCCTGTAACTAGAAAAGGCTTTCATTGGAGAAATGGGGTAACCTACTCACCCACAAAACCTTTGACTCACATTTTGTCCTGCCTACAATAAGTGCAGTGATAACTATGGAGCAGAAACTAAAGAAATGGCCAACCAATGACAGGCCCAACTTGAGACCCATGCCATATGAAAGACCCTACCCGGTTCGGAGCCACTTTTGCCTACTTCTGTGAAAGCTTGCCTGTCAGAGAGAGTCAAGGCAGATGAAGGTCTTCTGCCAGATTTTCTGTCCTGCTTATGCATGGAATGATAAGAGGAGACACACTTGATTCTCAGGGCAAGGGGCTGAATGTTCTATTAATTTTGGTGGAGGAAAAAGGAAGGCCTCTGAATGGAAACAGATATCCTGTATGCACATCAGGAATTGTTTCTGCTAGCTTGTGACTTTGTTTCCCATGGCACTGTAAAGTATAAAAAGCCTATGAGAAATAAACTCGGGGCTGCTGTATTATTCACTGGACAGCCCTGCCAATTTCTGACTTTTATCTGTGAGTCTTTTTTCTGTCTTCCCCATAATCATCCTCACTCCCCTTCACCTCAGAGGACTGTTTGACTTTGTATCAGCAGACCTGGTGGACCATCCCTGACATTATTAATAATATTTTGGTATACATGCAGACAGGAGTCTAGTATAAGTGCCATCTGAGAGGCTTAGCCCACAGCTGATGAAAGATACAAAGCCAAGCATTAGACAGAGCTCAGGGAATCTTATAGAAGAATGAGAGGAAGGATTGAAGGAACCAGAGGTCACCACAACATAGAGAATCAACTAACCTGGGCCAATAGGGGCTCACATAGACTGAACTGCCAACCAGGGAGTATGCCTAAGATAGGCCTAGGCCTAGGCTTGGTCTTTGTGTGTGTTCCTAACAGTTAGAGCAGGGATTGTTTCTGACTCTGCTGCCTGCCTTTGGATCCCTTTCCTCTAACAGGGCTGCCTTTCCTAGGCTGAATGGAAGATACATCTAGTCCTACTGCAACTTGATATGCTAAGGCTTGTTAATATCCATAGGAGGCCTTTCTTTCTCTGAAGAGAAAGAAGAGAGAGGAAATAGGGGAAGGGAGGAAAAGATGGTGGAACTGAAAGTAGAAGTGGGAAGGGATGATGCAATTGGTATATAAAGTAAATAAATATGTTAATTAATAAAAAAGATAATGTGATTTTAAAAGAGGGGTGTATAAAACCAAGCAAAATTCTCAAAAGTAAAATGTAAATTTCTAGGAAACATTTAAAAAGTGCTCAATTATCCATCAGGTTAATTAACTAAAGAACTAATTAGTTAATATAATTACACTAGTTTATGATCACACCTTACCTCAGTCATAGTGACCATCATCAGTAACACAAGTAATAGAAGATTATCGCATGGATATGACAAAAGGAAGCTTTTATATACTGATAGTGAGACTATCACCTAGCAAGGCCACTTTAAAGTCTGGAGTTTTCCAAAAGAACTAACACAGAACTACCTTATGGCCTAGATATATCACTCCTTAGCAAATGTTTGATGGGCTTTATAGCCTACTACAGAGACACTCATACATCTATGTTCTTTAATGCTATATTTATAATAGGTAAAAATGGAATCAACTTAGATGACCATCAGCAGATGAATGGATATGAAAAGTAAACAGTGGAGTATTTAGCTATGAAGAAAACTGAAATATGAAAACAATAGGTAAATAGATGGAACAGCAAAAACCATATCAAAGTAGTTTACTTGGACACAAAAAAAACTGTAATTTATCTTTCATGTGTAGATTCTAGCTAAAATATTTTATCTTGTGCAGTTAACTCAGAGTACACATGGAAGCCAGAAATACAGAAAGGGGTCTCTTTTGTGACATGTTATTTCCTCTGGCTCTCACACTCTTTCTGCCTTCACTTTCTAGGGAGGGGAACTGTAATTGGAATATAAAGTAAATTAATTAATCAGTTGACCAGGCCAGCCCAGTCAGTTTTTGGGAAAAATCAAACTGACCCCAGCCAGTTCTGAGGCTGAGGTCAGTTTGATTTTTCCCAATCTGCTTTTATACCATTTTAATTACATGCAAGTATTAAGGTCAGTTCTAGGTTGAGGAATAAGCAATACAATAGATGCAAAAAGTCAAGGAACAAGGAAGGTCTTAAACAAAGTCCCCACTCCCTGTTCCTAAGGACTAAGCAGGATGACCAAAATATCTGAGCCTACTTCCCTGTCCTAGCCAAAAGTAATATTCATGCCTGAAGCCTACTTTTTTGTTCTAGCCTAAGATTTAGATTCCTGCCTGAAATTACTTCCCTGTTTTAGCCTAAAATTAGATTCCTACCAGAACTTATTTCCTTGTCATGGCCCAATATCAGATTCCTACCTGAAGCCCATTTCCTTGTTCTTGACAAATGTCAGAATCCCTCCAAGCGGATCCCCAAAGCTCTCCACAACTAATTAATTAATTAAAACAAATATGTGGTAGTCAATGTTTTAATAAACATTAGCTGGGCATGTTAAAAACCTATATTTAGTGTTTACATAGTTTGAGAAAATACACATTAACTAAATAGTAATATAAAACTTATAAAGAAATCTGTATAAATGTATTTTCAGTGCATTACACTATATGTATAAGTAATGGTTTCATAGAAAGAAAGAGAAAGAAAGAAAGAAAGAAAGAAAGAAAGAAAGAAAGAAAGAAAAGAAAGAAAGAAAGAAAGGTAGGGAGGAAGGAAGGAAGGAAGGAAATGCCTTACCGCCAAACCTTAGGGAGGCATTTTTTGAAACTGAAGTTCTTTCACTTATGACTCTAAAATGTGTCAAGTTGACATAAAATTAGCCAGCACAATTGCTCTAGCATATCTTGTAGACAGAATGCCATTACAGATAAAGAACTTGTAGCTGGTTTAGTGTTTATGTTTCTCTTTTGGTAGTCTAGAGAGTACCTTCCTGTAGCAAAGACTCTAGTACACAGGGGTAAAGGTTCTATGTAGGCATCTGCTCAACTTCTTGTTCAGAGAGCTGTGTAGGTATGATCTTTAGAAATGTGGCCTTGCTGTCAGTTTGAGGAGAAGTCTGGGCAATAATTTAGATTGTTTAGAGATTTCCAACAACTCAGATGTAACTCAATCCTGGTACTGGAAGCTTCATTTGTTGACAAAGATGGCCATCTGAGCTCTGTCTCCTCCACTATTTGTTGATATCATTTAGGTAGCCTTCATATGTGCATATATTCAGGAAGCTTCTATTGTAATAAGTTTTCGATGCCTGTGTACGGTATCTCAAATGGCCTTCAGTTTTAGCTGTCTTTCCCCATATTTTCTCCTTCATCTCTCTCTTCACTCTCCCTCTCCACTCAGTCCTCCTGGTCTAGTCTTTCCCCACCTTCCTCTGTTCTTATTATTCTTAGATTTATTCTTTTCACAGTGTTCTAGATTTCCAGGATGTGTTATGTTCATATTTTTATATTTATTATTTTCTTTGATGGAGGTATTCATTTCTTCTATTATGATTTGATGCCTGAGATTCTGCCTTTCATCTCTTAAACTGTTGGTTATGCTTGCCTCTTAAATTCTTCTTTGAGTTCCTAACTTTTTCATTTCCAGATTTTCCCCATTTTGAATTTTCTTTATCGACTTCAACTATTTTACTCATTTGCTTTTATTGTATGTATTTTCACAGATTTCTTTAAGAGATTTATTCATTTTCTCTTGAATTACCTCTGAACCATTCCTAAATGCCATTTTAAAATCTTTTTCTTGTGCTTCAGCTACATTGCAGTATTCAAGGTCTTCTGTGGTACGGTTGCAGACTGAGGTAGAAACATATTGTCCTGACTTTTATTTCTTGTGTTTTACCATACTTTATAATTCAATGGAAGATATTAATTCTGGGTGCTGATATCTGTTCTTGTTTGTGCTGGGTGGGTGTTTTGTTCCCTGGGTTTCTGTTTCCCTCTCTGGTCCTTAGGAGAATGTGGTTTTTTCGTTTTTGTTTTGTTTTGTTTTGTTTTGTTTTGTTTTGTTTTGTTTTTTGAGACAGGGTTTTTCTGTATAGCCCTGGCTGTCCTGGATCTCACTCCGTAGACCAGGCTGGCCTCAAACTCAGAAATCCACCTGCCTCTGCCTCCCAAGTACTGTGATTAAAGGCATGCACCACCACTGCCTGGCTGAGAATGTGAAAACTCTGTTTTGCCTGGAAAGGAATTCTTCTGTGATCCTGATAGGTGTACCATACTATATTCTAGGTAAAATATCTTTCTAATTTTTTCAAGCTGACACTTGGGAATGGGAATGGGTTAGGAAGTAGGGGAAGAATGGCCCACAAGAAGGAAGAAAGCATGCTGTTCTGCCAGGATAAGCTCAGTCTCCTAGGAACAGGAACAGAGAGTGGGGAGAGGCCAAAACAGGCAGTCTGCTACAGTGCTGGGATTGACACAGACGATTGGCTATGGAGAAGAAGAGCGTATGTGAGCATCTGAACCTCACTCACCTGCTTTGCTGGCTCATTTGGTTCACAGTCAGGTTGGGATGGCATATTCCCAGAAAAATTCAGATGAAGTTGGGTCTGAGATAAGATGGTGAGTGTGGAGGAAGGTTCAGAAGATCATCTGCATGGTTTGCTGGAGATGGGGGAAGAATAGAGGTGATCTGCTACAGAGATGGGTGTGAGATTGGAGAGTTGGAATTGGTGAAAAGGAAAGTGAAAAAAGGGGAGCCTTAAAGATCCACAATTAGACTATCTTCTTCCCTGGCAGGAGTAACCAGCAGGACCTCAGAGAATTCCTGATGATGTTGAAGGTTGGGTCAAATGAGTTGGGGAAAGGAAGATTTGAGTTCCACATGGTCTGTTGGAGTTGGATATCAGTAACTGTGAGTCGTGTTTTGATACAAAACTGAGGATGAGGAATTGGACTTGGAGGAATGGAGTGAGATGTGTTGATCTGTGGGGACAGAGCATGGGGCTTGATAGGTGACAGAGTCATGTGATGAATCCGGGAAATCAGACTCAAGAGATCAGCATCAGGGTGCATATCTGGGTTTATTGTGCAGTGCACTTGCATATATGTAGTGTTTGAGCCAACCCCAAACCTCTTAATCTTCAGCCAGTTGTATCTTGCCAAACCTTCACTGTACCCCAATGAAAACCCTGCCTGATGAGGTCACTCAGAAGGATCAGAGATGGGATAATAAAGAAGAGTGTGGGTGGGTGGGTGAGTGGGGAAGTCATCCCTTGTTAAGACTTTGGTGAAGACAGGGGGAGAAGCCACTACCCAGGCCTTGGTTCCTTTGTGCTTTCTCACAGGTGTTCCAGGAGTCATCATAGATCTGGTGCTGTGTACACCAGATCAGCACTCTTTGAGGAACCGAAGGAGCTGGTGGTACCTCCCTCTCCAATCCACTTTTTTCTTCACAAGTTTGACTTCCACATCCTGCACAATAATATATATCTAATTCACCTGCTTGCTTGGCCTGAGATGCCTGTGAGTTTCTTAATATTAATATTTTAAACATTATTTTTAACGTGAATAGAGGCTTGCTGAGTCCTCTGGAGCAAGCTGTGCTGTCCTGAGCAGCTTGCTTCCCAGGGGGACCTCCCCCCAACTTCAGCAAACTTGTGCATCTTGAACCATACAGGTAATCTTCCCTTTCTCCATCTATTTTCCCTGCTTGCTGGGTCCTCTGGGGGAAGCAGAGCTGCCCTTAGCAGCCCGCTATCCCAGGGGGACCTCCATTCTTTGACTACCTCTCCCCCAACCTTCATCAGACTCACTGAGCCTAAACTATAACAGTTAGCTTTCCTTCCCCAACCAATCTTCCCTGCTTGCTGAGTTCTCTGGGTATGCTAAGCACCCTCAGCAGACTGATAGCCCAGGTAGACCTCTATTCACCTGCCAACTTTCTGCCCAGTTTCATCAGATCTATAGGTCCTGAGCCACATAAACCTGTGGACACTGAACCATACTGACCTGTTTATCTGGAATGATATAGCCCAAGAATACCTATTACAGGCCTGCCACACAAGGACTATTGAGGTTCACACACACCCCAGTACCTACTACAATAAGAATGTCCAGGAACCAAAGCCATCCAGATGGCAAAAGGCCCATGAAATAACATAATCAACAAAGCCAGCACAATATGACACCTTCCAAGCACAGCTAACTTACAAAAGCCCTGGACATCCTAACACAACCAAAGCAGAAGAAAATGACCACAGATCCAATCTTAGAAAGATCATAAAGGCCTTTAAAAAGGAAACGAATAAATCCCTAAAGAAATAAGAGAAAACACAATAAAACTGTTAGAGCTCATTAAAGAGGAAACAAATAAATCACAGTAAAATAAAATGAAACTTGTGAAGGAAATAAATGAAAAGGTTCAAGACCTAAAAGTGTAAATAGAAGCAATAAAACAAACAAACAACAACAAAAAACACAAATAAACACACACACATACACACACACACACACACACACTGAGGGAATTCTGGAGATGGAAAACCTAGGGAAGAGAACAGGAACAAAAGATGCAAGTATCACCAACAGAATACAGGAAGATCAGGCATAGAAGATATAACAGAAGAAATTGATATATCAGTGAAAGAAAATGTTAAATCTAAAGGCTTCCTGATATAAAACATCCAGGAAATCTTGGAAACCATGAAATGACCAAATCTAAGATTAATAGGAATAGAAGAAGGTGAAGAGTCCCAACTCCAAGGTCTAGAAAATATTCTCAACAAGATTGCAGAAGAAAACTTTTTCAACCTAATGAAGGAAATGCCTATGAACATACAAGAAACTTATAGAACACCAATCAGACTGGACCAAAAAAGAAAATCTTCATGCCACATAATAATCAAGACAGAAAATCAACAGAACAAAGAAAAAATATTAATAGTGATAAAGGAAAAAGGCCACGTAACATATAAAGGCAGATCTATGAGAATTACACATGACTTCTCAACAGAGACTCTAAAGGCTAGATAGGCTTGGACATATATTTTGAAACTGCTGAAAAATTATAGGCGCCAACCTATACTACTATGCTCAGCAAAACTCTCAATCACCATAGATGCAGAAAATAAGATACTTCAAGACAAATCCAATTCAAACAAATATGTATCACAAATCCAGCCCCATAGGAAATACTAGAAGAAAAAGTGCAACCCAAGAAGGATAACTACATCCAAAAAAAACCACAGGAAATGAGTAACTTCATACAAGCAAAACAAGGAACACACACACACACCACTATCATCAAAATAACAGGAAATAACCATCACTGGTCATTAATATCATTCAATATCAATGGACTCAGTTCTACAATAAAAAGACACAGGCTCACAAAATGGATTTGAAAACAGAGTGTATCATCCTGCAAAAAAGAAACACATGTCAGCAATAAAGATAGACATTATCTAAGAGTAAATGTCTGGATCAAAGTTTTCCAAGCAAATGGACCCAAGGAGCAAGCTGGGGTAGCTATTCTAATATCTAATAAAATAGACTTTCAACAAGAAAGTTTTAATAAAAAGAGAGAGAAAAGAATATTTTATACTCAAAAATGGAAAACTCTACTGAGATGATATCTGAATTCTGTAACTCTATGCCCAAAACATAAGGGCACCCACAGTTGCAAAGAAACATTGCTAAAGCTTACATTGCACACTGAACCCCACACATGAATAGTAGAAGAGTTCAACACCCTACTCTCAACAATTGGCATGTCATCCACACAAAAACTAACAGATATTATGAATCAAATGGGCCTAACATATATCTAAAGAATATTTCACACAAACATTAAAGCATCAACAGATACAAGAATATTGAAATAAAGCCTTGTACCTTATCACATCCTCATGGAATAAAGCTGGACTTCAACAACAGAAACATCGGAAAGCCTACACACTCATGGAAATTGAGCACCTCTTTACCCAATGACCCCTGTGTCAGGAAAGACTTAAGGAAAGAAATTAAAGCCTTTCTAGAATTCAGTGAAAATGATGGCACACCATACCTAAACTTATGGGATACAATGAAAGCAGTGGTAAGAGGAACAAACAATTCTTAACAATAAAAGAATGGCTGGAGGAAATCACCATCCCTGAGCTCAAGCTTTACTACATAGCACTAGTAATAAAAACTGCATGATATTGGTACAGAGACAGACATGTTGAACAATGTAATAGAATTGAAGACCCAGAAACAAA
The DNA here is from genome assembly GCF_011762505.2 of Arvicanthis niloticus. Lineage (NCBI taxonomy): Eukaryota > Metazoa > Chordata > Mammalia > Rodentia > Muridae > Arvicanthis > Arvicanthis niloticus. The sequence goes on along the minus strand of NC_047677.1, from coordinate 52,022,940 downwards.
ACAATACATTTATGGACACTTGATCTTTGACAAAGAAGCCAAAAATATACAATGCAAAAAAGAAAATAAATTCAATAAATGGTGTGGGTTTAACTGGCTGTCTGTATGTAGAAAAATAAAAATAGACCCATATTTGTCACCTTGCACAAAGCTCAAGGCCCAATGAATTAAGGACCTCAACATAAAATCAGATAAACTGAATCTAATAGTGGGAAACTCTAAAGTGAGAAAGAGCCTTGAACTCACTGGCACAAGGGGGAATTTCCTTTTTTTCCTTTTTTTAAAAATTGGATCTTTTATTTACACTTCAGATGCCATCCCCTTTCCCCATTCTCCCCCCCCCCTTAGAAAACCTCTATCCCATTCCCCCTTTTTCTTTTTGCACTTATACATTTAAAAAAAAATGTTAATCAAAGGCTTTTTAAGTTTGGTAATGCTCAATCAGAGGTGTAAGCCACTACCCAACCTAGATATATCAACTATCTTTGACTGGTGGAGATACGTGAACATCTGCCTCCCTGTCTCCCCCCTCTTTCTCTCATCACCTAGCTTCTCCTCTCCTTCTTCTTTTCCTCTCCTTACTCCTTCCCTTCTTCTCAGTACTCTTCCCACCTTAGCTCCTCCTACATATCACTCTTCCTGTTAAAATAAAACTTTTCTCTCAAAATACAATTAGAGCATAATTATACCAATTTGTATCAGTGAGGTACAAGATAGTCCTAATACCCAGTCCATCATTTTGTCGACTAAACAGAACCTCTGTCATCTCTCCTAACTAAAACACTTAGTTCTGAACCTGGCTTTTTCCTTGGCTTAGAATGAATGTCAGCTGAAAACCATCCACTCAAATCTTTTCTCTCAAGGTAAATAGCCAGGATTGGCTATGAGACTATAAGTTTTCAACCTGTCAGAAATCCAGAATGACTGAATTAACTATAATTGTTGGAAGTACAAAGCATAGCTTCTAAAACTTAGCCAACTTATAGAGACCTCTGAACACCTGGACACTCCCTCTACTACAAAACATTGGAGCATCTGTTCTTCTGCCTTCTGGCCCAGGATCATCTGACAGACCTTACTGCTGCAGAATTATTAAGGGCTGATTACTCTGTCTAGGCAGATATAATCAGTCAACTATTCTGCAAGTGTGTCCTTTTCTGGACAGTAATTTGTCTGTAGATGGAAAGAGGCAATTCTTGCCTAGTGGCTGTCTCACCACAACTGGAATAACTCCAAAGATGCTCAATTTCTTCTTAGAATCCACAACAAGAAGCTGTCAGGAGCAGACAGGTCTCTAATCAAAATGAACATTAATACACAAATGTTTGGCATGTCAATTCTGTGGACTTCTGACATTTGGAAAACCAACTATCCATGTAAGGTAATCTGGACTGTTGTCTGTTAACTCCACTCAGCTATTTCTAAATAAAACATAGAAAACACCCTAACAATAAACCCCTAGCCATGAATTTGCTATAGTCCCTTAACTCACAGGCTAACTATCTCAAATCTGTTAAAAAAGTTAAAGAAGGACTGGGTCTAAATCTTGTATTCCTAAATGTGTTATACTGGTACAATGCCTATGAGAGTAACAATACTCATCTCACTTTTATATCAATAAGAAGCTCGTACCAATGAAAACTTTAAAATTTGTAATCAAAGTAAATTGGTGCCATTTAAGAATTTATAACTTCATCTTGATAATAATTGTACAGATTTCTACTAATAGGTTATGGCTATGCAATAAATCCTAGCTAATCCTCTCTATTCCCACAAAACCACTACTTTTCCCTAGAAAGACAGCCCAACATTTACCACCTTAGTCCCCAAGCCCAGGGAATTGGGGTGCTGACTCTTCATTAGCTTCTTCGAGCTGATTATGGGCATTGAGATATTAGAAGAGGGGTGGGGGGAAGAGTAAATTGATAAGCCTCTGATGCTGTGTCTTCACTGCATCCAGATGGAATTCCAGGACATCAGAGGTTTGAGCAGGTCTGCCCAGCTTGCTTGTTGAGTAGATACACCAAGGCTGTATATTCTGCAATATACAATTCTCAAAACAAATTTTACTATCAAGATAATTTTTTTAAGAGGGCTGACATTTTATTAAGTATGTTGGTTCTAACCGCTTTTCTTTTATCCCCTCTATTATTGGATATAATATTTACATTTCAAATTTTATCCCCTTACCTCATTCCCACCACCACCCAGGAACCCCTTATCCCATCCCCCCTCCTCCTGCTTCTATGAGGGTGTGCACCCACCTACCTCCCACTCCCACTCCCCACCCTCAGATTCCCCACCACACACACTCAGTGTTCAGCCTTCATGGGACCAAAGAATTCCTCTCCCCCCTATGCCCAACAAGGCCACCCTCCCCTACATATACAGCTGGAGTCATGTGTTCCTCCATATGTACTCCTAGGCTGGTGGTTTAGACCCTGGGGAGCTCTGGCTGATTGGTATTGTTGCTTTACTCATGGGACCACCAACCCTTTTGGCTTCTTCAGTTTACTGTCTAACTTCTCCATTGGGAACCTTTGATCAGATTAATGGTTAGCTGCGAGTATCTGCCTCTGGGTATGTCAGACTCTGGGGGACCTCTAAAAAGACAGCCTTATCAGGCTGCTGTCAGCTTTCCCTTCCTGTCATCCATATCAGCATCTATTTTTGGTGACTGCACATGAGATGAATACCCAGGTGGAATGGTCTCCATACAACCTCTCCTTCAGATTCTGTCCCACACTTTGTCTCCATATTTGCTCCCTTGGATATTTAGTTACTCCTTCTAAGAAAGACCTAGGCATCCACACTTGTTCTTCCTTCTTCATGACCTTCATGTGGTCTGTTAGTTGAATATTTGTTGTTTCAAAAATTTGGGCTAATATTGGCTTATCAGTGAGTAAATACCATGTGTGTTCTTTTGTGATCGGGTTACCTCACTCAGGATGATATTTTCTACTTCCATCCATTTACCTAAGAACTTCTCGAACTCTTTATTTTTAATAGCTGAGTAATATTCCATTGTGTAAATATACCACATTTTTTGTATCCATTCCTCTGTTGAAGGGCATCTGGGTTCTTTCCAGCTTCTGGCTATTATAAATAAGGCTGCTATGAACATAGTGGAGCATATGTCCTTGTTATATGTTGGGGCATTTTCTGGGTATATGCCCAGGAGTAGTATAGCTGGGTCCTCAGGCAGTGCTATGTCCAATTCTCTGAGGAACTGCCAGACTGACTTCCAGAGTGGTTGTACCAGCTTGCAACCCCACCAACAATGAAGGAGTGTTCCTCTTTCTTCACATCCTCTCCAGCATCTACTATCACCTGAATTTTTGATCTTAGCCATTCTGACTGGTGTGAAGTGGTATCTCAGTGTTGTTTTGATTTGCATTTCCCTGATGACTAAGGATGTTGAACATTTCTTAAGGTGCTTCTAGGCTATTTGTGTTTCCTCAGTTGAGAATTCTTTGTTTAGCTCTGTACCCCATTTTTAATGGGGTTATTTTGTTGCATGGCGTCTAATTTCTTGAGTTCTTTGTATATATTCGATATTAGCCCTCTATCAGATCTAGGATTGGTAATGGTCTTTTCCCAATCTGTTCGTTGCCGTTTTGTCCTATTGACAGTGTCCTTTGCCTTACAGAAGCTTTGTAATTTTATGAGGTCCCATTTGTCGATTCATGATTCAGAGCATAAGCCTTGTACCCATGTATTTCAGGCTCTTCCCCACTTTCTCCTCTACTAATTTCAGTGTATCTGATTTTATGTGGAGGTCCTTGATCAACCAACAGATTGGGAAAAGATCATTACCAATCCTACATCCGATAGAGGGCTAATATTGAATATATACAAAGAACTCAAGAAATTAGATGCCAGACAACAAAATAATCCCATTAAAAATGGGGTACAGAGCTAAATAAAGAATTCTCAACTGAGGAAACTTGAATGGCTGAGAAGCACTTTACAAAATGCTCAACATCCTTAGTCATCAGGGAAATGCAAATCAAAACAACACTGAGATACCACCTCACACCAGTCAGAATGGCTAAGATCAAAAATTAAGGTGATAGTAGATGCTGGCGAGGGTGTGGAGAATGAGGAACACTCCTCTACTGTTGGTGGGGTTGCAAGCTGGTACAACCACTCTGGATATCAATCTGGCAGTTCCTCAGAGAATTGGACATAGCACTGCCTGAGGACCCAGCTATACTACTCCTGGGCATATACCCAGAAAATGCCCCAACATATAACAAGGACATATGCTCCACTATGTTCATAGCAGCCTTATTTATAATAGCCAGAAGCTGGAAAGAACCCAGATGCCCTTCAACAGAGGAATGGATACAAAAAATGTGGTATATTTACACAATGGAATATTGCTCAGCTATTAAAAATAAAGAGTTTGAGAAGTTCTTATGTAAATGGATGGAAGTAGAAAATATCATCCTGAGTGAGGTAACCCGATCACAAAAGAACACACATGGTATTTACTCACTGATAAGCCAATATTAGCCCAAATTTTTGAAACAACAAATATTCAACTAACAGACCACATGAAGGTCATGAAGAAGGAAGAACAAGTATAGATGCATAGGTCTTACTTAGAAGGAGTAACAAAATAACCAAGGGAGCAAATATGGAGACAAAGTGTGGGACAGAAACTGAAGGAGAGATTGTATGGAGACCATTCCACCTGGGTATTCATCTCATGTGCAGCCACCAAAAATAGATGCTGATATGGATGACAGGAAGTGCATGCTGAAAGCAGCCTGATATGGCTGTCTCCTTAGAGGTCCCCCAGTGTCTCACATACCCAGAGGCAGATACTCGCAGCTAACCATTGATCTGATCAAGGGTTCCCAATGGAGAAGTTAGAGAAAAGACTGAAAGAGCTAAAAGGGTTGGTGACCCCATGAGGAGAGCAACAATACCAACCAGCCAGAGCTCCCCAAGGTCTAAACTACCAGCCTAGAAGCACATAGGGAGGGACACATGACTCCAGCTGTATATGTAGGGGAGGATGGCCATGTTGGGCATAGGTGGGAGAGGAGTTCTTTGGTCCCAAAAAGGCTGAACACTGAGTGTGTGTGGGGGGAATCTGAGGGTGGGGAGGTGGAAGTGGGGAGTAGGTGGGTGCACACTCTCATAGAAGCAGGAGGAAGGGGGATGAAATAAGGGGTTCCTGGGTGGGGGAGGAATGGGGTAAGGAGATAAAATTTAAAATATAAATATAATATCCAATTAAAAAAGGAAAAAAAAAGAAAAGTTGTTAGAACCAAAATCTTTAATAAAATATCAGCTCTCTAAAAAATTATCTTGATAGTAAAATTTGTTTTGAGAATTATATATTGCAGAATATACAGCCTTGTTTTCATATGCTCATCAAGCAAGCTGAGCAGACCTGCACAAACCTCTGATGTCCTGGAATTCCATCTGGATGCAGTGAAGACAAAGCATCAGAGGCTTATCAATTTACTCTTTCTTCCACCCATCTTCTAATATCTCAATGCCCATAATCAGCTTGAAGAAGTTAATGAAAAGTCAGCGCCCCTATTCCCTGGGCTTGGGAACTAAGGTGGTTAATATTGGGCTGTCTTTCTAGGGAAAAGTAGTGGTTTTGTTGGAATAGAGAGGATTAGCTTGGATCTATTTCATAGCCATAACCTATTGGTAGAAATCTGTATAATTATTATCAAGATGAAGTTATAATTACTTAAATGGTACAAAATTTACTTTGATTTCAAATTTAAGGTTTACATTGGTACGAGCTTCTTATTGATATAAAAGTAAGATGAATATTGTTACTCTCATAGGCATTGTGCCTGTATAACACATTTAGGAATACAAGGCTTAGACCCAGTCCTTCTTTAACTGTTTTAACTGATTTGAGATGGTCAGCCTGTGAGGGCCTATAGCAAAGGGCCTATAGCAAATTCATGGCTTTGAGTTTACTGTTAGGGTGTTTCCTATATTTTATTTATAAATAGCTGAGAGGAGTTAACAGACAACAGTCCAGATTACCTTACATGGATAGCTGGTTTTCAAAACGTCAGAAGTCCACAGAATTGATGTTGCAAATATTTCTGTATTAATTTTCATTTTGATTAGAGACCTGTCTGCTTCTGACAGCTTCCTGTCTTGGATTCTAAGAAGAAATTGAGCATCTTTGGAGTTATTCCAGTTGTGGTGAGACAGCCACTAGGCAAGAATTGCCTCTTTCCATCTACAGACAAATTACTGTCCAGAAAAGGACACACTTGCAGAATAGTTGACTGATTATATCTGCCTAGACAGAGTAATCAGCCCTTAATAATTCTGCATCACTAAGGTCTGTCAGATGATTCCTGGGCCAGAAGGCTGAAGAGACAGGATGCTCCAATGTTTTGTAGTATGGGGACTGTCCAGGTGTTCAGCGGTCTTTATAAATTGGCTAGGTTTTAGAAGCTATGCTTAGTGCTTCCCATAATTTCAGTTAACTCAGTCATTCTGGATTTCTGATGGGGTTGAAAACTTATAGTCTCATAGCCAATCCTGGCTATTTACCTTGAGAGAAAAGATTTGAGTGGATGGTTTTCAGCTGACATTCATTTTAAAGCCAAGAAAAAAAGCCAGGTTCAAAACTAAGTGCTTTCGTTAGGATAGATGACAGAAGTTCTGTTTAGTCAACAAAATGATGGACTGGGTATTAGGACTATCTTGTACCTCACTGGTACAAATTGGTATAATTATGCTTTAATTGTATTTTGAGAGAAAATTTTATTTTAACAGGAAGAGTGATATGTAGGAGGAGCTAAGGTGGGAGGAGTACCGAGAAGAAGAGAAGGAGTAAGGAGAGGAGAAGGAGAGAAGAAGCTAGGTGAAGAGAGAGAGAAGGGGGGAACACGGAGGCTGATGTTTGCGTGTCTCCACCAGTCAAAGATAGTTGATATATCTAGCTTGGGTATTGGGTTACACTTCTGAATGAGCATTACCAAACTTATAAAGCATTTGATTAACATTTTTAAAAAAATTGTATAAAAGCAAAAAGGAAAAAGAAAAAGGGGACATGGGATAAGGGTTTTCTAGGGAGGGAAAATGGGGAAAGGGAATGGCATCCGAAATGTAAATAAAATATCCAATAAAAAATAAAAACTAAAAAAAGAAGCTAACCACCAAAAAACAAACAACCCAATTTAAAAAATGGGGTGTAGAACTAGAATCTAGAATTTACAACAGAGGAATCTTGAATGACTGAAAAGCACCTAAAGAAATGTTCAAAGTCCTTAGTGATCAGAGTAATGCAAATCAAAAGAACCCTGAGATTCCACATTACACTTATCAAAATGGCTAACATCAAAACTTAGGCAACAATACATGTTGGTGAGGATGTGGTGAAAAAGGAACACTCCTCCATTTCTGGTGGGATTGAAATCTAGTACAACCACTCTGGAAATGAATCTAGAGGTTTTTCACAAAACTGGTAATAGATCTACCCAAGGACCCAGCTATACCACTCTTGGAAATACACCCAAAAGATGCCCCACCAGGCCACAGGGACACGTGTTCCAATATGTTCATAGCGGCCTTATTTGTGGTAGCCAGAAGCTGGAAACAACCCAGATGTTCCACAATGGAAGAATGGATAGAAAAAATGTGGTTTGTTCACACAATGGAATACTACTCAGCTATTAAGAACGAGGACATCATGAGTTTTGCAGGCAAATGAATGCAACTGGAAAATATCATCCTGAGTGAGGTAACTCAGACCCAAAAGGACATGCATGGTTCATACTCACTTATAAGTGGATATTAAGCAATAAGAGAAAGAAAGAAAGAAAGAAAGAAAGAAAGAAAGAAAGAAAGAAAGAAAGAAAGAAGAAAGAAGGGAAAGCAAAGAAAGAAAAGCACAGAATAGCCAATATATAGTCTATAGAACTAAAAAAAGGTCAACAAGTTGAAGGACCCAAGTGAAGACTCCTCAGTCCCACTTGGGAGAAAGAAGAAAGCAATCACAAGTGGGGAGGGAGGGACCTGGGAGGAAAAGTGGACAGGGTGGGAGGAAGAGGAGAACCTGATATGGTATTGGGTGAGGGAAAAGGACTGAAGCCCTGAGGGCCAGCAGAGCAAATGGAAACAGGCAACCTTGAGAGTTAGGAGGTTGAGGGTACCCTCCAGAATGCACCAGAGACCAGAGAGATGAGAGATGAAATGCCCGACAGTAGGAAGAGAGAACTTATAGAGCTCACCTCCAGCATCAAGTGAGGGAGGGGGTCACCATCCCACAGTCAAAACTCTGACCAGTCTTTGTTCCTGGCTGAAATAATGGCAGGGATGGTAATGGAGGTCCAGCAACAGACCCAAAGTGGGATCCAGCTCAAGGGGAGGTCCTAAGGCCTGATGCTATTACTGAGGCTATGGAACACTCACAAAATGGGACCTATCATGACCACACTCTGGAAGACCCAACAAGCAGCTGAAAGAATCAGAGGCAGATATTTGCACCCAACTAATGGGAAGAAGCTGCTGACCATTGTAGTTGAATTAGGGAAAGGCTGGTACAAGCTGAGAAAGAGAGTGGCTCTGTAGGAGGACCAGCAGTCTCAATTAAACTGGACCCCCGAGATCTCTCAAACACTGGACCACAAACCAGGTAGTATACACGAGCTGTTATGAGGCCCCCAACACATACACAGCAGAAGACTGCCAGGTCTGACTTCAGTCAGAGAAGATGCATTTAACCCTCAAGAGACCGGAGTCCCCAGTGAGTTTAGAGGTCTGGATGGGTGGGAGGTGCAGGATGGGGACATCCTAGTAGACACAGGAAGTGGGGAAGTAATATGGAATGTAGAAAAATTGGAGGGTGGACCGGGAGTAAAATCTGAAATGTAAAATAAATAAATAAATAAATAAATGACAAAAAGTTCATAGTTCTAAGTGCCTCCATAATGAAATTAAAGAGTTTTCATACCAGCAATTTAAAGTGCATCTTAAAGCTCTAAAAAATGCAAACATGAACAACAAGAGTAGATGACAGGAAATAGTCAAAATTGGGGCTGAAATCAATCAGTTACAAACAAAGAAAACAATACAAAAGAATCAGCAAATCCAAGAGCTGGTTCTTTGAGAAGTTCAACAAGAAAAAAAAAAAATCCTTAGCCAAATTATACAAAAGACAGAGCGACAGTATCCAAATAAACAAAATCAGAAATTAAAAGGGAGACATAACAACAGACATTGAGGATATTCAAGGAATCATTAGTTCTTACTTCCAAAGCCTGTACTCCCCCCCAAAAAGTCAAAAATCATAATGAAATGGACAATTTTCTAGACAGATACTACTTACCAAAAGTTAAATCAACATCAGGTAAACTATTTAAATAGCCCTCTCACCTCTAAAAAAAAGTAGAAGCAGACACTCAAAATATCCCAACAAAATAAGCCAGATGATTTTAGTTTAGAATTCTACAAGACTTTCAAAGAAGAGCTAGTAACAATACTCTTTAAATTATTCCACAAAATAGAAAGAAAAGGAACACTGCCAAACTCATTCCATGAAGCCAGTCACACTGATACCTAAACCAAACAAAGACTCAACAAAGAAAGAGAACTTCAAACTGATTTCTATCATGAGTATTAATGCAAAAATACTCGATAAAATACTGGCAAAAGGTATGGGAACACATTAAAAACATCATCCATCATGATAAAGTAGGTTTCATCCCAGGGATGCACAGATGGTTCAATATATGAAAATTCATCAATATATGTAATATACATTATAAACAAAGGTAAAGAAAAAATTACACAATTATCTCATTAGAAACTAGAATAGCCTTTGACAAAATCCAACCCCCCTTCATGTTAAAAGTATTAGAGAGATCAGGGATACAAAACACATACCTAAACATAATCAAAGGGGTATACAGCAAGCCAATAACCAACATGAAGCTGAATGGAGAAAAAGTTAAAGCAAGGCACTGGAATCAGGGGCAAGATAAGGTTGCCCAGTATCTCCCTAGCTATTCCTTACAGTACTTGAAGTTCCAACCAGAACAACAAGACAACTAAAGGACATCAAGGGGATACAATTCAGAAAATAAGTCAAAGTACCACTATTTGTGGATTATATGATAGTATTCAAAATTGATGCCAAAGATCTACCAGAGAGTTCTTACAGCTGACAAACAGCTTCAGCAAAATGGGTGGATACAAAATTAACTCAAAGAAATTAGTAGCCCTATTTTATACAAATGACTAACTGGCTGAGAAAGAAATTAGGGAAAAAACACCATTTACAATAGCCATGACTAATATAAATATTTTGTTGTAACTCTAGCCAAACAAATGAAAGATCTCTATGACACTAACTTCAAGTCCCTAGAGAAAGAAATTGTAGAAGACACCAGAAGATGAAAAAATCTCCCATGCTCAAGGATTGGTAGGAATAAAACAGTGAAAATGGCCATTTTACCAAAAGCAATTTACTGATTTAATGCAATTCCTATCAAAATTCCAACACAATTTTTAAAGACCTTAAAAGAGCAATTTTCAACTTAATATGGAAAAATAATAAACCCAGGATTGCTGAAACAATCCTGAACAAAATTTACACAGAAGGTAGACATCAACAACCCAAATAGTCCAGTTAAAAATGGGTACAGAACTAAACAATTCTCAACAGAGGAATCTCGATTGGCCAGGAAACACTTAAAGACATGTTCAAAGTTCTTAGTCATCAGAGAAATGCAAATCAAAACATCTCCTATATTCCATCTTACACCCTTCAGAATGGCTGAGACAAAACAAAAAAAAAAACAAAAAAACAAAAAAACAAGAGATGGCACATTCTGGGGAAGATGTAGAGCAAGGAGAACACTCCGCCATTCATTGTGTGAGTGCATACTTCTACAGTGATTTTGGATATCAATTTGGCAGTTTCTCAGAAAACTGGGAATAGTTCTACCTCAGGACCCAGTGGTGCCATTCCTAGACATATACCCAAAAGATGCTCCACCATCCTACAAAGACACCTGTTTCTACTATGTTTGTAGCAGCTTTACTCGTAATAGCCAGAAACTGGAAATAACTTAGATGTCCCTCACCTAAAGAATAGATGAAGTAAATTTGGTACATCTTCACAATGGAAATACTATTCAGTTATTAAAAACAAACACATCATGAATTTTGCAGGCAAATGGATGGATTTTGAGAGTACCATCCTGAGTGAAGTAATCCAACCTCAAAAAGAAATGCATGGTATGTATTCAATTATAAGTGGATATTAGCTATAAAATACAAAAATAACTGTGCTAGACTTCACAGACCAAAAGAAGATAAACAAGAAAAAGGCACAAACAGGGATGCTTGAATCTCACTTGGAAGGGGGAATCAAATACTCATAAGAGGCAAATGGAGGAAATAAACTGAATAAGAGAGACATATGGTGGAATATACATAGGGAAGGACAGAAGGGATGACCAGATAGCCACGAGAATGAATAGAAATCTGCAGCTGACAGGGGTAAGAGAGTAGGGGTCTTCTCCAGGAAGAAAAAGAGACCTGGGAAAAGGGAGGTGCCTCAGAATCCATGAGTGCATCCTTGACTGTGACTGACAAAATTGAAGAAAAGACAACTCCTGTAGCCATGCAAGAACCCTAGTGGAGCATTAGGGATGGCAACCTGCCCATATAAATTGACCAAAAATGTATCTTGTCTACAAGAAATGCTGGAATGGCAATAGAGCAGAGTTAGGGAATGGCCAACCAACAACCAGCATGACTTAAGACCAATCACATTGGCAAGCACCAATCACTGACACTATTCATGATACTCTGTTATGCTTGCAAACAGTAGTCTAGCGTGGCTGTCTTCTGAGAGGCTCCATCTGCAGCTGACTCAGACAGATATAGACATTCATAGACAAACAGTGGATGAAGCCTGGGGACACTTATGGTAAAACAGGAGCAAGGTTTATAGCTTGTAAGAGGATAGGAACTCCACAGGAAGACCAACAGAGTCATTTAACCTGAACCCTTGGTGCTCTCAGAGACTGAACCATCAACCAAAGAGTATACATGCCCTTGATATAGACCTCCCTGCACATAGCACATATGATATCTATGTGTAGCTTGGTGTTTATGTGCATCCTGAACAACAGGAGTGGAGCTATCCCAAAAGCTTTTGCCTGCATGTGAGATGTGTTTTTCTAGCTGGGCTACTTAGTTTGGCCTTACTGAGAGAGGATTTGCCTAGCCTCACAGAGACTTGAATCATCATGGTTGGGGGATTTCCAGGAGGGACACAATGAACTCAGAGAAAAATGGGAGGTGCGATTAGGGGAAGAATTGTGGGATGATGTGACTGTCTGCAGGGGCAATGGGCAGGAAGTAAAGTGTATAAGTGAAATAATTAGTAATAATGATGATAATAATAATAGAATAAAACCAGAAAAACAGCCATAGAAAGTCTTGAAAATCTTATATTTTATTTAATGTTTTAAAGCAAATCATATCAAATCCAAACAGTTCAGTGAATTCTAAAATCTATACTTTTTGGTATATTTATATCACAAAAGAATTCAGAGTTGTGGTATATGGCACTATTTAATAAAAACACAAATATTACTGAAGTAAGACCTTTCCTATAGTTACAATGGGATAAAGAGTCATATAATATATGTCTGAATAAAGAGCAGAAATTACAGGGACACCAGGTCTTGAATTTGCAAGACTTCTGAGATATAACTTGGCAGTTTAAATTGACATCCTAGACTCAAACATAATGGAAAATCTCTCTGCAGTATTGTACTCTTTACTTGCATTTTTCAGTGTTTGATTTCATTTCAGAATTAGCAGTTAGAAAATAGACCTTACCACAGAGGTACATTCAAAATTACAAAGAGAATCAAATAAGGCAAACAGAAGAATGTACCAGTTTTTATTTGTTTAATCTGGCTTCTTGCATATTCTTATTAGCAAGGAGCTCTGCAAGGTTCTGTTACCTATTTATTGCCAGAACTTTCTTTAGGCCCAGAGTTCTTCTCAGTGCTGCCTTTACTTCCTTGTTCCTTAAGCTATAGATGATGGGGTTCAGCATGGATGTCACCGCTGTGTAGAAGAGGGCCAAGAGTTTGTCCATTCCTGGTGAGTGGCTAGACTTGGGCCTCAAGTATGTAATAGATGCTGAGCCATAGAAAAGTGTGACTACAAGTAGGTGGGAGGAACAGGTAGACAGAGCTTTATGGCGCCCCTCAGGTGAAGGCATCACCAGCACTGCAACCAGAATTCTGACATAGGAATAAATGATTAGCAAAAATGGGCTCGATATGCAGAGGACAGCTGCCACAAAGATGGCAGCCTCATTTTGGGATGTATCTCCACAGGCAAGTGCCAGGACAGGTGGAAGGTCACAGAAGAAGTGGTCTATCTCACAGGGTCCACAGAAGTCCAAGGAGAAAATAAAATTGGTCTGTCCCAATCCTACTATACATCCCGTTCCCCATGAAACTATTGCCAACTGGGCACATACCCCATGACTCATTCGGGTTGCATAGTGGAGTGGGGAGCATATGGCCATGCAGCGGTCAAATGCCATGGATGCCAATAGGCAGCACTCAGTTATACCAAAAAATGAGAAGAAAAACATCTGTATGGCACATCCCTCCCAAGAGATCCCTCGAGCCTCACTCACAAGGCTCTGCAGCATCTTGGGTATGACAGAGCAAGTGTAGCCAATCTCCAGGAGAGACAAGTTGGCCAGAAAGAAGTACATGGGGGTGTGTAGGGTTGGACTGGTGCAGATGGCAAGGGCTATGAGTGCATTTCCTGTCAGTGATACTAAGAACATGAAAAGGATGAGGGAGAACAGGAGGAAGCATTCTCCAGGGACCTCAGAGAACTTAGCAAATTCAAAGTGTTTGACAGACAAGCTGTTCTCCTGCCACAGAGAGCAGTTGACATTCATCGCCTGAAAGAAAGGACAGCAAATCATTACAAGAATTTTTGCAGGTGAGAGAAATTATTCACACTCTGTCCATCTGTCTGTATCTCTCCAAGTCTCTCTCCCTTCCTCTCATGTGTGTGTGTGTGTGTGTGTGAGAGAGAGAGAGAGAGAGAGAGAGAGAGAGAGAGAGAGAGAGAGAGAGAGAGAGAGAGAGAGAGAGAGAGATAGTGGTTTGTGACAAATATATGAATATACATGTGTATATGTGCTTGTACTGTTCAGATACCAATTCAAATATTTTTCTTGGTTAGTCTCCACCTTATTTGTTGAAAGAGGGTCTATTACTTGACCTGGAGCTACTTCTTTTTGCTAGACTGAGTCAGGGATACACTTTCTTTTGCCTTTCATGCTTAGTGTTGGAATTCCAAAAAAATGCTAGAACGCCCATAATTTCATGGTTTTGTGGATACAAACTCAACTCCTCACATCTGAACAGCAAGTACACTATTCACTGAGCCATTTCTATAGCACATCATTTTATTAATTCTAGAGCCTCTAGTAAATTAGAGCTCAATTTTTAAAAATTAAATCCTTTCCCTATTCATACTGCTAGATGATTTGTTTCCCAATATATATATGTAGTTGTCAACCACTAAATGACAAAATATTAGCTGGGAAAGGTGATATATCCTTTACTCCCAAGAACTTTGTGGCTGAGGCAGAAAGTCACTGTGAGTTAAATGATAGCCTAGATTGCAGAGTGATACTGTCCTAACAAGGGAGAAAGGTAAACAGATGGTCAGTTGTCCATTTAGGTTTCCTTTAGTCAGTTGTCAATGTTAGTATGAAAAGGTCCCTCAAATTTATTTTTGCTTCTTCCTTCCTGTTAGCATTTGCTTTCTTTAGCCATTCTCTCTCTCTCTCT